>NC_052955.1:760345-829283 GCF_013358895.1 Oreochromis aureus | reverse complement strand
AGGTTTTGTAGATTTTCTTTGTTCAGCAATAAATCTGTTTTGAGTTCACCGTTTTGTCTCCGGAGTCTGCACCTTGGGTCCTATTCCTGTCTGCACACAGCCGTAACATGACAGATTAAAGTCTAAATATAGAGTCCACTCTTTTTTTTTTTAAAATATTTAATAAAGTCTTCATCTTTAAGCAGTGATGTATTAAATCTCCAGTTTTTACTTGGCGTAGTATTATTCTTGTGCATTAGTGTTAAAGATACAGGAGCATGATCGCTGACAGCTATAGGGTGAATCTCAGTGTCTGAAATGTCCCTCAGCAGTGAGCTGCTGACCAAAAAATAATCCAGGTGAGAGGAGTGATGGACGTGAGAAAAAAGCATATTCCTTACTACTGGGGTGAAGGGAGCGCCATGCATCGCAAAGACCAAAGTCGCTCATATACTGTTTGATTATATTTGTGGACTGCCAATTACGCTGAGTTCCTGCTGTGTTGAGCCTATCCACTTCATTTAGTCCAAGGTTGAGGTCTCCCCCAAGAACAAGTGTGCCATCTAAGTGTTCAGAGAGTGCACTGAAAAAAAAACCATGAAAGAATGAGGGATCATCAACATTTGGACCATATACACTTACAATACATAGCTTTTATTGAGTTGGTTAAATATTTTTAACCTCTTTTCTCTGGAGCCAGCTCCATTTACATTCCATGTAACAAACCTCAGTGCACCCATAGATGTCTGTGTATAACTAGGGGTGTACGCTGTGTGTGTCGCTTAGACAGGTGGAGAGAGTACATCACTTGTTCATAAATAAAGAGAAGGAGAGAAAAAAAAATGTGTGGCGAGATGCTCCCTGAGTCTGACTATGTGTGTGCATATTTACTAATATGAGTACACTTGACTTAAGTGTGTGTATCCTGTAGGTCTGTGTGCACTGTCTGACGTAAATGTCCTGCCGTTGAGCGCATGACTGTGCGTGATCGTCCTGTGCGTATGTGTCGAAATAAAGGATGTTGTTTGTGGATGAGTGTGGAAGAAAACAAACGAGAAGAAAACAAAAACATTCCAATCAAACCATTGACGGAGAGTGACGGTGTAAATTCTGCTATGATGTCACACTTAAGTTGCGATTTGATACTGGTAAGTTAAACAGATGTTAATGCAAATTAGTGTGAGTGGATGGGAGAAGAGTGTAGTGGATTCTTATCTGGTGTGAAGTTGATACAGCCACGCAGTGATGTCGGTGTCGCGGTGGAGCTGTCCGTCCAGGTACAGCCGGCCCACAGCGATGACAGCGCGGGAGCCCTTCTGGATGAAGCCGCGTCGGATTGGGAAGAGGACCCTGCGTCGTTCCAGGATCTCTTTTGGGAACTGGTCATTTACGCTGAAGTCCGTTCCCTTTAATTCCCTGCCGCGACTTTTCACCTGTTCCTTTTGTTTGAAGTGGCCACGATAGGACGTGGTCTCCCGGCCGCAGCCCGCATGGGGCCGATGCGATGCACTCTATCAAAGGCGATGTTCTTTACGGTGTCCTCCGGCAGCTTCAGGAGGGTTTTGATGAAGCTTTTCACCGTGGTCTCCGCGTCCTCTCCAGAAAATACAAGATTATCTTGCATGCCACGAGCTTGTAGATCAATAACTGTCTCTTTTATTTTTTTATTTTCTCTATTTAGCTGGGTAACATTTTCAGTGAGACATTTGACCGACTCCCTTAGCGGCATTTTCAGCAGCGAGCGTTTCCACCTGCTGCTGGCTGAACTCCAGGGATTCTCGCAAGGATTTAAATTCCCGGTGAAGAAGCTCCACCAAGCACAGCCTTGCATCGAAACTGGACAATTGTTTGTTGATTGACTCTAGGATGTCTGCAATATCTTTGCCAGCTGGCGATGTTGTGCCAGGGGAATCTGCCGGGCGACATCTTTTCGATGATGGCATCTCAAGTTTGGCTGGGGAAGATGCACTCTGAGCCGCCTTCATTACGAGATCCTGGAAGCACTGATCAATGTAATCTTGGAGAGCCTCTAAACTCTCCCCGTTGTTCTCCAGGGTGTTGGAGATTATTTAGACAAATGTTGTTAGTTATAAGACAATTGATAAGTGTATTTGGTAATACTGAAGCTTAAGGGAATTTGTTCAAGTCTAAGCTACCATTCACTTTAAATTTCCGCCAAATTCTCCGGCGTCTGACGTCAGTTACAACATGAGTCGCTTACCTTGTCCGTCACTTACCTCTTACACCACACACATGACTGTGTTAATTGTCTGTTTGCGCTCACATGCGCGTGGTTATAAAGGTATTGATTACAGCTAACCGTGTCTGCAAACTGTGTTAATCAAAATAGGGGGCAGGCTGGTTCTGTTTTCCAAGCAGGGGTCTCGTTTACTGACAGTCTCCACTGTCGGTATGCAAGTGAACAGAGAGACCACATCAGAGGACTCTGTGGTTTCATCTGGACCGAGTTTCTGGACCTTGTTGGTGAAGTTCAGTTTTATTTATACAGTGTAAGGTGCTTTATAACGTAGACCCTACAATAATACACACAGAGAAAAATCAACAATCATATGACCCCCTGTGAGCAAAACTCCCTTTTAACAGGAAGAAACCTCCGGCAGAACCAGGCTCAGGGAGGGGCGGGGGCATCTGCTGCGACCGGTTGGGGTGATGGGGTGTGTTCCCCACAAGGGAAGGATACTGGCAAGGTGCTTGGAAATGATGTAGGTGAGTTTATACAGCTAACAATGGGTTGGTGTGTGGTTGGTGGCTCGGCTGCAGGGGAGGTTCAGGGTGTGGTGTCAGGGAAGGCTGCTTTTCACAAGCATCATTCAGTCTTCTCTGTTTCAGCAGTGGCCTGGCCGGAGAGGAGGAGAGAGCTGACAGAGCAGAGCAGCGAGCACTGCAAAGTGCTGAAGCGCACAGTGACAATAACATTGTGTATATAAAATAAAAAGCAAAAATCTGAGTCGTGTCGGGTCCTTTGGTTACAATCACCATCCAGGTAGAATCACCGACGGTTCACTACTTGGTCCCACCACAGCCAGGGTGCACTGATGCAGCGTGGACACTCGCTCTTTCATGTTCTCACAGTTTTCCTCGGCTCTGATTCAACATGTTTGATGATTTGTTTCTCTTTATGTAAACGAAAACATTTCCACCATCAGGATGTTTTTCCACTGAACACCAAAATCACTGATGTAAGAAAATCACATCACTGTTTTGTATTATTGTGCGAGCTCCAGTACAATATAATAATAATAATAATAATAATGCATTGGATTTATATAGCGGCACCCAAAGCGCTTCAATGACATTATTCATTCACGCTCACATTCACACACTGGTGGAGGCAAGCTACGGTTGTAGCCACAGCTGCCCTGGGGCAGACTGACAGAAGCGAGGCTGCCATATCGCGCCATATAAAGCGCCTTGAGGCGACTTCTGTTGTGATTTGGCGCTGTATAAATAAAATTGAATTGAACTGTTTTTAAACTGATTTCTGTGTTGTGTTGTAAAGCTGCTGTCCACCAGGGGGAGCTGCAGCTCCTGCACACCAGCCTGGACCCACACACATATCTGAGGCCTGTAAAGACAACTTACTGAAATCACATGTCAGACATTTAACTTCAGCTTTTACCTGGTAATTAAACTTTGTCCTGTCATAATGAAGGTGACACAACTGAGCCAATCAGAGGTAAATAAGATCTTTATGTGCCTTTTATGATTTTTGGTCATTTAACTTTGCATTTCAATTACAGTAATACAAACGCTCTCTTTCAAACCTCACTTGTTATATCCTGTGTAGCAGGTATCCTCAGTATACCCTCTGACACCACATCTGTCCACAACACACACTTAAAGGGATACGGGGTCCCCGGACCCCCTTATAACAGCCCCTGGCCCCACACCAGGGATTCTGTAGTCCTGCATCAGGAAAATTTACTTAACGGTTCACTGCACTGTTATGTGAGGAGGAGTGAGGAGAGAAGCAGCGGTCAACTTAGGAACTGTGTTGAATGACAGAGGCTCAGCAGGCAGCACTTCACATGGTTTTTCCATAAAAACGCCACCGTCGCAGCCGGGCACAAAACCAAGTCTGCTCTCCTTCTGAGGGTGACTGAGACCATCCAGAGTGCAAGAGCTTTTTTCCACACGGCCACTCTGATCACCAACAGTGTGTATTTGGAAGATGGTGAGCAGCTAGGAATATAATTGCTTATCAGTGCTCTCTTTCAAATCTGTTATGCTTCCTTCAGGATTTGCTAGATTAGCGGAGAGCATCTTCCACTATTAAAATGTATTTAGCTGCTATTTCAGCCTGTCATATTGGCTTTGGTATTGCACCAGTTGGCCGACATCTCTGAAAAGGTTTAAGAACAGGACGCACAGATTGAGGCCTACTGGTGAGCCTGTTGTTCCTCACATGTAGACAGGACTGAGGGGTATGTGTCCTGGGCTCACTCTCATAGAGGGAAGCCTGTAACAGCGGTGGTTATCACACTGGGTGGAAGAGGCTACTGTGATGGTGTGCAAGTCCCAGGACTGCAGTCTCGTGGGGCCTTTGGGAGTGTTTCTGTGGGACACATCTGCACACGCCGACTATGATTGTGTCACAGCTTTTATATATGTGTTATCATAAGGAATTATTTGTTTAAATAAATATATTTGTACACATAGGTATAACAGTTATTATTTACAGGTACAGACATCTTGACTTCATGTTTATTTTGCTGAAGAAACACGCAGATAGGACTCCAGCAGTTAAAATGTCTTGCTTGTACATTAACGTGGACCATGTTGTGAAGGTGTGTTTTTTCTTGTGTATGAGACGCGTTTATCTTGGCACAAAGAACAAGATTTTGTTGCACGCTATTATGGCGAGGTTTGGGCGTGATCAGGCTGTGAGGCCTGCGTTTGATAATCACGCAAAGGCTTTCAGTGAGCAATCTGCAGAAGCCTGGTTTATCTACCTTGTACAAGGTATTTGTTATACTTGTAATATTGTGCAAATTTGTAATGAATGGTGTTTAATTATTTTATATCTTAATTTAGAACACACAGGACTTTAAGGTTATTCATCTAGGACCTGCGACGTGTTTCGCTGCCACTGTTTTCTGTAATGACTGTGTGTTTAGTTCTCCGTTCACCAGCTTTTGTTGTGTTTGCGTGTCTTACTTTGAACTGACTGAAGGGCCTAAAGCATTTATGTTTGTAGTTTTCACGGCGTTCAATAAATGCAGCAAAGTGCCCGTCTTGAAGAAGCCATGCCTGTGTTGTGGAGTTACAATGATGATGCTCCATGTGACTGCACCCTCACTCGCACACTGAGTCCTTAGTGTGGGCTCCTAAAGACACGCAGACCTTGGGAAGCATTAACCTGCCTGGGTCGAGGAGTTACAGGCTTTGGTGCACGTAATCCGGGAGTGGCGCTGTTTCCCACAGCAAGATACTGAGTGCTGTTTGAAAGAGAAGGTTGGTTACTTGTATAACACCGGTTCTCTGAAAACTGAGTGAGATATCTCACCAAATTGCCCTACCTGCATGGGCAGAGGGCTGGGGATCCCCGTGTCCTTTGAAGTGACTGGACGGCCTCACACAGACCAATCACAGGAAGCGGAGGTGGTGGAGCTTCCATGATTGGTCACACCAGAGGGGGGTTACACAAGTGACCAAATTTTTTGTTGAATTTATTAGAAATAACTGCTTTATTTTCTTTTTATTACCAATAAAAAAAAAAAATGGAACAACTGTGAGGCAGAGAGGAAAAAAGTCTATTGGAAGTAGGGCAGTGACAAAGCTCGGCAGGTGTAGCCGAGTTTGTGTAAATGAATCCAATTAAAAGGAGCCGACTCTGGGGCACCGGGTTAGCTCAGTGGGAGAGCAGGTGACCGTAGTCGCAGAACAGCAGGCCTGGGTTCGAGTCCGACTTACTTTGTTGTCTATCAGCACTCCCACGGCCAAGGCCAAAAAACAAAAGCAGCTGACTCTGGTGACAAATAAAAACTGGTCTCGTGATCTGTTACAAAGTTTATTACTGGACAACCTCCAGCTGAGAGAGAGGAGCACTCGCCGCTCGCAGCCACAGGCAGGGCATGAACATAAAGAACAAACATCCACTCAGTTTAACCCTCTGGAGGCATGCCACACCTGTCAGATAAGCCCCGCCCCTCAACTAAAAACTCAATCACAGACGCCACTGTCCCTTTGAGTTCTGCAGGATGGGAGGCGTGGCCTGTAGCTCCCAGGGACCTCTTACTGTCCGATCTGCAGCTCCTGCAGCTCCTTCAGCAGCTGCTCCTCCTTCTGGATCTTCTCCACCTGCGGAGTAAAGGTTACGCTCAGAGTTAGCGTCGCTCTGCTCACAGCACCAAGATGTCAGCAATCAGTGACCAGTCATCATCTACAGCGTGATCACAGTTCCTCCACGCACCACCCAGGGCACGCTGATGACTGCGGTGCCCGGCGTTTGCCCCTCATGAGCCCACATTAGTTTGGGGGACATAAGTGTCAGGTCGTCTGCGTCAAACAGGCAGAAACAAAACACATCACCTGGTTCTTCTGCAGGACCTTCCCCGATGCCTGCTGCTCCTTCAGCTCCTCGATGGCCTTCAGTTTCTGAAACATACAAACATCACTGAGAGACTGGCCAATCAGAGCACCACACACCGCTGACCCCACCCCCAGGCTGAGATCCACCTGACTGACGTTCACAGAAATAAACCACCCTTCACCTTCTTTAAGTTCTTGATCTTCTTTTCCACCTCTGGGTCACCGCTGCTTGCCTCTGGTTGGCTGTTAGTGACAGGGGCGGGGTCAGTGGGAGGTTCTGGTTCTGGTTTCGTCTCCTGTTGAAATAATCAGATCAGCAGAGTTCTGAGTGACCACATGAACAATGACAGTGTTCACATAAAAAGGTGAGGCGCGCTCAGGTTGGCCCAGACGCCGATCACCACGTGTGACGCTGGAATCAACTCCCTGCTCATCTACTGACTGCCTCGAGCACCTTAAAACATGGCAGAACCCGGAATAACGGGAATGCTGGCAGGCGGTGTGAGTCAGATCCAGGTGAGAGCAGACAAAGATCCTCCACACCTGAAACTTTAAACTGAAGCCCAGCTGGCAAACGAGGCTGAAATGATCAGTCAGGCTTTTCCTGTTTTTAGCTCGCAGATTAATATCAGCAGATCACATGATCACACATCAGCTGATGATGAAGAAGCCTGTCAGCTTCTTCGTCATCATCCTCTCTGCCTATCCTCATCCTCTGCAATGGTTCAGTGACACATGAATTTAATCGGGTGTTATCAGACGCTGAATATCAGATATTTTATGTAAACAAGTGTTTCACAGTAAAAGGCAAACTTTAAAGTGCTTTTAATTTGAAAATGGCACAGCATGTGTAGTGTTCGTATAAACAGCTGATGCAGGAACTTAAAGAGAGCAGGGGCAGGTGATCGACTGCTTCTCCAGCAGCAGACGTGAGGCAGACGTCGAGTGAGCAATGGAGTGACGGATTTCAGCACCTGTGCTCGCACGTATGTCACACTTTCGAGTCTCACCTGCTTCGCTGCCTTCTTTGCTTCTCGTTTCCTCTGATTCTTCAGAGCAGATTTAGAGAGACTCTTCTCTCCCGAAGCTCCGGGACGAAGGTCCTGAGGAGGCTCGTCCTCGTGCTGACAGACGGGGAAAGACAGGTGAGGTAAGGTTACCATAACGACGACTTCTGCCTAAATAAACCAGAAAGCCATCGTCATCTTACCAGTTTGGAGCTGGGTGTGGCGGGCAGGTGTCTCAGTGCAGGTGGCCGGTATGCCTGTGTGGGCGGGGCCTGCGTGGACCCCAGCTGGCTGGGCGCTGCCTGGTACTTGATCGGTCGCTCGGGGAAGCTGCCATCGGGGAGCAACTGCCAGCGCACCTCCCACAGCTCCGAGCCGGCCGCCACGTCCCATTTTTGAAGCACGGAGCCGGTGTAGTGCCAGATCTTATAACCGTTACTGACCCGCAGCCGAGGAGAGCAGGTCGCCGTGACGATATGCTCACCATCGGGACACCAGGAAAAATGAGTGGCGTCTGGCGCCTGAGGTTTGGACACCTTGGACGAGACAGGTGAGACTGGTGAAGCCAAAAACGATGACGATGGCGTTTAAAGACAAACCGATGGACAAGACGCCAACTTGTTTGAATAAATCACCGATTCTTCCTATAAAACTGCCTGTAACAGGACGGCTCAATGAGGGCTGGGTTTAAAAAAATCGATTTGAGCTCAATTCATTAAATCCTGAATGAGTTTTACATATAAATATTTTATCAGAAACATCAGAATCTCAGGTTCAAGCTCACAAAACTATTTTGGCAAACAGCTCAAACGATTAAAGAGCAGGTAAAAACAGTAACCACAGAGCGTGGATCGTCCACAGACACGCCGTCGGGGCTGAAAGTCGACCGCTCACAGATTCTGAAGCTGCAGGTTTCGTCACTCTGACCAAAACTGACTGAACCAGCAGCAAAAGAAGATCAAACTACGCTTCACGTTTGATAAACATGCTCATTAACTCCCTCTGACTTTGGCTGCTTTACTTCCTGCACAGCTCTCTCTCTCAGTGCACTCAGAGACCAGTTTACCATCAAACCTCTGTTTTCTGCATTATTCTCTGCTGCTGTGCTCAGTGCTGTCGGCCTCTGACAGCAAAGCCTCATTTCTGCTGTTCAAACTGAACAAATGGAAACTTTTACAAATGATTGCTCAGCTGTGTCTGTAATCAAACCTCTGTAACTTTGCTCTGCTTCACTCAGCAGCATCAGGTCACGTTCACATGTTGATTCATGGTTTGCTTCAGTTTTTGATCGACTGCAGAACATTTTTAAGGTTATCTGCTATAAAAAGCCAGGACAGAAAAATCTGCTTCATGTTTTTCTGTTTTATCCTCAGTTACTTTTAAATTTCCAAGGTTTAGAGGGTTCTTTGGACAGCACACATCTAAATGATCAGAATTATATTATTTCTGACAGTCTGAGTCAAAACTGAGCTGAATTGAATCAGTGATGATACGAGCTGTAAATGAGAGCATCGCTTTGACATGTGATAACAGAAACACACAAACATGACGGAAAATACGTACGAAACAATAAAACTGTGTAATGACACACTTAAATAAAAAAAGCTTCAGCAACAGTCAAATCAGACTGAACATCATCCACAACCACAGATGGTTGTGGATGATGGGATCCAACAGCTCTCTTTTACATGTTTTGTGTGCTTGGTTTGAGGCTCCACCATCGTGGCCGGGTCAGAACTTTGTGACCTGGCCTGGTGTCCCTCAGGGCTCCAGTCAGCACCCCCTATGACTCTCATGTGTGAGCTGACAGCGTGTTGGTGATTTATTCCTAAAAAGAGCTAAAGAATGAAACTCACAATGGGCGTGTGCTTCAGCACTAACCACATGGCGCTGTGACGCTCACAGGAAGTGAAACACTGATCCACTGAAGGTCCATTTACCTGCTGCTTTTTGACCCACCCCCACCCTCCCTCCGCAGGTGTTTTTCCCTCACCTGTTTGTAGTTTTTCGCATCCCAGACCTCCATCTGACCTCGCAGGTTGCCGAAGCCGGCCAGGATCAGGATGTGGCCCTGAGGGCTACAGACAGGGAGACAGACCAACATCCAGCAGTTTAAGGTTTGACATCCAGCCTGATTTCTCCTCACAGTAAAAAGCTACCAATCAGGCGCAGCCTCTCACAGGAAGCATCCCATCCTACTGGCTACACTGGGTCAGGAGGTTTTGGTAGGCGTTACCCGGCTGCGCACCGAGCAGCCAACCACGTCTTCTGCTGCAGTGATATGACTCCACCGTCACGGTGGCGTCATTAACAGATCTGACCAAAGAGGCGCTAAAACGCCGTCAAGCACAGGCGGATTCTCACCTGTAGTAGGCTGCGTTTCGCGGTCCGGTCCCAAAGTCGTAGACGGGGTCACATTTGAGGTTGAAGACGGTGGCTTTGGCCGGCATGAAGCCATACACCACGCAGAACTCGGTGGAGCTTGGACTCCACGCCACGTCGTAGATTGGGCCGTTCTTCGCTGTTTCAAAGCGATAAAGAAAAAGTTGTTACACAAACCTTTCCTGTCGCTATCGCCATATTTTACCCCTCAGGTGACCAACGCTGGCGCCGCAGCGAGAAGCTAAACTGGGAAGTAAAAGGAGGATTTACATAGCTGGACCAGCGCCGTCTCTCCATTAACGCCGAGGTAATGCAGCGTCTGCTCTCCATAGTACGACGCGCCGGTTTTATCCACTTCAGTACTCGCCGTCACCAGCACGGCCGAGGCTGCGGGACAGACAGGCGGGTTAACGTCAGCGCTCACAGGGGTCATGGTTCTAGCTGTCTGGACTCGGGACGCCTACCTTTCTTGTTCCAATGCATCGTCACTCGGTCGGCCTTGAAGAAGCTCTTGTTGGCGAGCGCAGCTGTCGGGCCTCCAAACGCCGGGTACTGATACAGGCGGACGAACGAAGGCGCTCCTTTGCTGCCTGGAACGTAGACGGCAACCTGACGGGGACAGACGGGTGGGTGGGACCGTATTCATGTAGAATGAACTATGCTTCTGGACGCTCTGCTCACCTTGCTAGGCTGAGCTCCAGGCGACAGCGCAAAGTCGGACACCTTCTGCATGTGGAGCTTGTTGGCGATGGAGTCTGGGGAAAAAGATGGTGCAGACATCAGCTGCTGGTTGCATAGCGACAGAGCGAGCCGCCGGCTAAACACTGCACGCGTCCTTACCGAAGTCGTTGTTCTCATAGAAGTGCAGCTCGTTGTTGACGATCCTCACGCAGATCTTCTCATCTTCAGACCAGCTGGGACACCTGCAGACCACCACAGACATCAACACTGACAGGCAACAACCAATCAGTCGATCAATCAATCAGTCAGAGTGCGTCGGGACTGACCACGACTCAACCTTCTTCTGATAGAGGGCTTTGATGAGTCGTCCGCTGCGCAGCTCCCACAGCTGGAGGTTGGCTTCCCCCTGAGGACTGTCCTGAGTCTCTGCAGTGTCACAGAGTCAACTTTATTTAAACAGCACCGACACACCCGACACTCAAACACGCCGATCAGCAGAAAAACTGACAATTTAGATTCAAGCACAGCAACTTTCTTTCTTAAAAACTGTTACCTGCAGCAGGCCACACCCCCACACAAACTAAAGCCATGTGCTGCTGACACCTGAAAGAGTCGGCGTGGGTTTAACCCACACAGGAAATGTCCCTTTCCACCAGACTCCATTCACAAAAACAGTCATCTAACCTCAGAACACGAGCTCTGTGACCGTTCAGCCAGAACACATACTGACGTCTTTACCTGTGAATTATTTTTACATATAAAAAGGTAAAAACAGCACCACCAGGTGTGCAGACAGCCCTCACCTGTAAACGCCTACAGAACTCATTTTCTTTGTTTGGATAAAATTAAACATGCCATGCTGCAGGAGAGAGGCTCCATGCAGACACAGGCACACCTGCCTGCACACGTGCCTGCACAGAGGAACAAAGAGGAGTATCTGCGCAACCGGTCCAGTGTCACTGTCTCTGTCACCGAGCAGAGTCTGCAAACACCTGAGGAATGTTTTTGTCACATGACATCAGTCTACCTGTCCGGGTATAGAAGGACTCATGACCTCATGTGAACTTATTTTTATTAATCTCTCTATGGACGTGAAACTCCCTCCTCGTCTCTTACTTGTGTACAGTTGCCAGGTAACCAGGATGTTGTTCAGTGGGGAAAACTCCAGCAGGGCCGTCTTCGGGAGGTCAAAGGTCGACACCACAGCGCCATCTGAGGGGTTTACAACTGAGACACTGAAGTACAGGCAAACAGAGGGTTAGAGGTCAGACAGGGTGCAAGACAGTTGTTACTCGCAGGGATGGAGAGGCGGTCCTACTTTTGTCCGTTACACCAACCAAAGAGTGTCCCGTCTCTGCTGAAGGTCACACATCTGCTGGGCCGGCAGTCCCTGCCACACACACACACACACACACACACACACACACTGTAATCAAACAAACTGTGTCCGTGTGTGTTGGTGACAGGGTGCGTAGGGGGTGGGGTTACCTCTGAAAAGCTGCATGTGGCTCACAGTGGGGGGGGCCTCGGAGCAGAGACGTGCCATCGGATCCTCGCACTGAAACACAAACACACCAAAAGTATGTGGACGGCTCACTGACGCGTCTGTGACTCCTGTGCACTGACGTTAGCTCAGCGCTGTGAGGGAAGGTCTCACCGTCATCGATGCTCTCTAATATTTTTGAACTTTTTTTAATTGTTCATTCCTACATTGTTTATTGTTAGGATCTCAAATGTAAAACTGATTTTCATCGGAGCTTTTATTTTAGTTAACTGTAATTTTAACTTAAACATTTTCAGTTATTTCTTTATGTTCGCTGTATTGCAGTCAGACTGTTATGAGTCAACATCTCTTCGTGTTGACAGAGATTTGGAGAATCTGTGAGACTGAAATTAAATTCTGAACTAGAAAAATTTGCATTTCCTGCGAAAATGCTGTGTGGATGCCTTAACGCTGAAGCTGTCTGCTGAAAAACTGAAAAAGATGAAAAGTTGCAAAAAGTTGTATGGTGGTGAAAAAAAAAAAAAAGTCGCCCTGAGCAGGATTCAAACCTGGCCGTTCTGGGCTCAAGGCAGCTACTCATCTCACTGAGCCAAAGTCATTCTCACAAAGAATAGGTGGAGAGACGGACAATTCTGCTGAAATGAGCAGAAGCTGCTGAGAATTGTGCTGATAAGAGCTGAAAAGGCTGAAAATTTTGCAGAAAAGAGATGAATCAGCAGAATTTGGGCTGAAAAGAAGTGAAAATTCTGAAAATTCTGCTAAAAGAGTTCAATCAGCAGAACTTCTGCTGAAAAGAGGTGAATGAGAATTCTGCTGAAAAGAAAAGGAATGAATGAGCAGAATTCTGCTGAAAAGAGGTTTTTGCTGAAAACAGCTGAAAAAGCTGGTATTCATGCTTAAAAGGGGTGAAAAAACTAAAAATTCCGCTGAAAAGGGGTGAAAAAGCTGAAATTTGTGTTAAAAAGAGTTAAAAAAGTTTAACTGTAAACTCAAAGAAATGTTGCCATAAGCGGGATTTGAACCCCGGCCTCCCAGTCTGAGAACGGATGCTCATCTCACTGAGCTAAAACACAGGTCAACCCGGCAAGGAAAATCAGTGAGGCCACCTATAATATGGCAGAAATGGGCAAAAAATATTGCAAAAAAATTTCAATATCTCAAAAAGTATAGAAGTTATGAGCACCAAAAGTCATAGCCGGAAAGAGCAGAAAGAGCAGAATTTTTAAAGATTTGAACGGTGAAAATAGCACAAAAACTGTGGGAGTAGTACAGAAGCAACTAGAAGAATAATAATAAAGAAGAAAGAGAAACAGGAAAACAATAGTGTGGAAGCCCTTTTAGGGCATCCACACAATAATAAAGATAAAGAATAAAGAGAAACAGCAACTCAATAGTGTGGAAGCCCTTTTAGGGCATCCACACAATTATTCTTGCACCGTTATTGTAAACAGATCAGATTAAAGCGGCTCGCTCCTTCAGCGGTGAGATGCTGTTGAAAACAGATGCTTTACAACAGGGGTGTCCACACATCGGCTCTAACACAGACCCTAACGCAGCTGCTGCTCTGGTGTTTTAAAGCTCTTAATACCCAAAACCTCACTGACGTCAAACAGAAAACAGCGTGGGAAAATTCAACCAGCTCAGTTTTATTAACGGAAACACACACGGGCGTTATATTAGAGCCGAATCAACCCAAAGACTCCACCGATTTAAAAACTTGCAACATTTTCAGTCCGAGCGCACATGACTTTGTTATATTCGCACAAATTAATATTTTATCCGATTCCTTACAGGGTTTGGCGGGCTGCTGGCTCTACCTAACAGCACGGAGGTTTACGCTGGTCGTGGCAGATGTGTCGACTTTGTGTCGCTGTCCGTGAGTTTTTGAAAAGACAGACATTTTTTTTTATAAATCAAAATAAACAAAAATGTACCCACCTGCCAGCAACGGGACGGGGGGCGCCATGTTTACATGTGCCGGAAGAAGAAAACAGCATCCCGGAAATGCGTCAGATCACCGAGAGGTAGGTCTATCAGCGCCACGTCAGCAGACAGTCAGTGACACGTCGTTAAAAACTGAAAAGAAGACGCTTACTTTAACATTAATTAACATTTAATTAACGATTCTCTGATAAACGCGAGCTTATAAGATCAGCCACGTTCAACAATTATCATTAAATATCTTTTTTTTTTGATTTTGTAAATTTGCGGTCAAAGCTACATCAAAAGTGTCGGACACTGACTAAAAGGGATTCCACTTCCGCTTTCAAAATAAAAGGCATCTGAAAGCGAAGGAAGGGTAGGAAAAATTTAGGACCTCAGTTGAAAAGTTTTATTTAAATCAACTTTGTAAAAACAGTTTAACCTACCTCCTTCTCCGTACTTTCAGGGGTTTTGGGAATTCAAATCTGAGAAGACCTTTTAATTGCCATATTTGGAGTTCCAATGACCCCTCTTAATATAACTCCCCAAGCAAACTGAGATCTTGGCTTTTTGTTCCCTTCTTGCTAGACGCTGTATTTTACTTCTTTGGCAATCTCCAAAGATCTCTTCTGCATCGCAATGGCTTAATACTGTCCAGACATTTTTGAGGGTGGAGAAGATCTCACTCACAGTGAAAGGTAGTTCTGCAAAATTTATCCACAAGTGGACACCCTTTGTGGAATATCTCAAATCTTTTCCTTAGTATTTAGAACAATGCAATGTACCCACCCTGCAACGAGATTAAGAAGAATTTGAAATTTACTCTTTTTTAATGTAGACATAGGATTTAAATAAATAAAAAAATTAGAGGCGGGGGTTATTGTTTAATTTTAATGTTTGTTTTTTATTTGTTTTATTTTTTACTTTAGTTTTTACTTTATTTTATTTATTTATTTAATATTTATTTATTAATATATTATTTATTTAATATTTTTCTAATTTACTTACTTTTTTCTTCTGTTTTTTCAATTTTCTGTTCTTGTGTTGGTATGATGTTTTTTGTATTTTAATTTGTCTTTTGTTTAACAAGAAAAGGTCAAATGTTTGAGAAAATATGTCATGTAAGATGCATACAATATATATAAGTTTGTATAATCTCTTGATAAACAAAAGAAAAACTTTACAAAAACAACAGTTTAAACAGTAACACTGAAATGGCATGAGAGAAACCCACAGTGGAGAGAGGAATTTTTTTTAAAACACACATTTTATCAGAATTTTCACTGAATCTGGAATTGCTTTATATGGTTGTAAATAAATAAATTGTATGGGTATTAAAAAGATATAGATGAAAAAATGTGAACCTTTCCTTCTGACTGGTTGCAAATCATTAAAAACTGATAATGAACAGTTGAACCTATTTTATACTTTATAAATTACAGCCTACAAATTAAGTAACTATAAAGGGTTCAAAATAAAAGCTAACAGATATTACATCACCAGTTATTACGGCACAGAAAGGATATAAAACTTTATTTAAACACGATAAAAATGGATCCACGTCCTCTTGAACGGCAGACTACAGCTGGCTTTAATTTTGAAAGGGCCTGCAGGAAATCATGTTTGCGCAGTAAGGCACTTTCCGTGGAGTCCACGCGACCAGGGGCGTGACCAGCACCAAAAGGGGCGGGGCGTCAGGTTTTTGAGTACGTAGACAAACGAGAGTCGGTCCCAGTGCGTGAAGCAGCAGAGCGACGAGCGCGAGGACGAAACGACGACAAACAAACAAACAAACAACAGCGACGACAAGATGGTGGCCAAACAGAGGATCCGCATGGCGAACGAGAAACACAGCAAGAACATCACGCAGAGAGGAAACGTGGCCAAGACGACGGTGAGTTAAACCGGCATCATCATCGTCAGGGCGAAGAGCGCGAGCCGAAACTGATCGATAGCTGATCAGAAACCGATCGATCGCGTGAGGATCCGTCGGCAGGTTCAGTCAGGCCAACTTCAGGAGCACCTGAGCTCCTGTACAGACAGGCTGCAACAGATGGTTTTAAAAACGGGAAAAGCCAAAGGTCAAAGGTCAAAGATGACCGTTTTAAAGGTGAGACGCTTTAAAAGTGTCTCCACAGGAGAGTAAAGCGCAGGCATTGATCACAGCTGATCGAGTTTAGAGCTAATGTAACTCAGAAGTCTGAGAATTCCAGAGAAACGGGCTGTCCGTGAAGGCAGCACACTTGGAGATGGTCCCAGCAGGCCTGGGAGAAAGGTGGGGTACACCTGGACAGGTCTAGTTTTAGTCACCATCAGATTCAAACCCACAACCTTCCTGCAGCGAGGCGACCGTGATAACCGCTGCTCCACCCAATCGACAATAAACACAGATCGGGATGAGTGTGAAGGGCTGATCAATAAAGTGTGTGTGTGTGTGTTTGTGTTTCAGAGGAGCCTCACCGATGACAAAGGTGTGGGGCCGTGGCTGCTCGCCCTCTTCATCTTCGTCGTCTGTGGATCCGGTGAGTCCTCCTCTTCTTCTTCTGTCATAAATGATTTTCTGGTTTATGAAAGTTTTAAATAACTGATGACTAAAGTGCTGGAAATGGGCGGGGCCTGTCCCTGTGATGTCATGGCACGCCGTGCTGATGTGACCTTTAATCGATGAAGAGCACCTGGTGCTTCATGTGTGTTTAACCAGGCTGATCTGAGCACACTCAGACGTGATCACAGAGGTCATGTCAGGTTATCTTTAATGGAAACTAATTTTAAAAAATATATTTAAAATTTATTTAAAATAATATAAAATCAAAGGGAAAAAATGCTTTAAAAAAGTGCTAAAAATGTCATAAATATTCAAATAAACTGAATATTTTAACTTTAGAGCTAAAAAATAATAATAATATTACTAATGGATTGGATTTCATATAGCACTTTTCAAGGCACCCAAAGCGCTTTACAATGCCACTATTCATTCACTCTGGTGGAGGCAGCTACAGTTGTAGCCACAGCTGCCCTGGGGCAGACTGACAGAGGCGAGGCTGCCATAGCATTAATACTAAAAATAAGTTTGTTTTTTAAGTAAAAATAAGATAAAAATGTAAACAAATTCTTTAAATAATATCAAAAGGATAAAGAATTACATTTTCCAAGTGAAATCATTTTTCAAATAACTCGAGTGATAAAATGATCAGTGATTATTATTTTATTCTGAATAAAGATGTGAAACGCAGTAACGCTGATGTCTCGCCTGTCCTGCAGCCATCTTCCAGATCATCCAGAGCATCAGGATGGGCATGTAGAGTGACGTCATTGACGGGGGCGGGGCCACGGAAGGCGCGGCGAACGCCAACACCATCGGAGCGCCGTGTTGCCACCCCAACCCGACCAAAACATTCCTGAACTCTGACCGCGGTCACCTGAGCAGACCAACCCCCTGCCCCCCCTCCTCAAACAAACCCCGCCCCCTGATACCAGCCTGTTATCTGTTGATTTAACCTGTCGCCACCCACTGTCCTTCTCACAGTGTTCATGTTTCACTCTGTGCCTTTCTGTGTATACCTGAGCTTTGGCCACGCCCCCCTGCGGGGCCAGCTGCAGACCAAAGTGATGGTGGCGTCTGGACATGAAGGTCTTTTGAATCAGAAGGTAGTGAGGAGCTCACAGGTGAGCCTGCACCGTGTGCAGCTGCACCTGAACATTCCCGTTCACTCAATAAAGTTCACTTTGAATACGGAGCGCCGTGTGTGTGTCATGTCTAAGCCCCGCCTTTCCTCGCTCACCAAGTCAAAGCTGTCGGCGCGATCGTCTCTAATCAGTCATCAGGCCTGAGACGGCGACTTCGTCAGAGTCAGACCTCTGTATCTGTGAGTGTACTGTAGTTCCTGATTACATCACAGCGATCAGTCGGTGGTCACTGGTGGGTGTGACGGTGTCACAGTTGCAAAGATGATGAAATTATTTTCAGACTCAAACTGAAATGAGCGTGTTTACAGTGTAATCAGATTACATTTACCCTCACAGGAGGGTCGGTCGCTGAGTGATGTCACAGGTTTCAAATCAAAGGTAACGTTAGGACTCACGCTCTGACGAGGACCGTCAGCTGTTCCTCTGAGGTCTGTGATGATGTCATGAACTGACTGATCAGCTGATCAGTGTTGAAGCTTCTTCCTGGATCAAGGCCTGTGCTGACCTCTGACCTCTTACTGTGCTGTTACTCTGACCAATCAGGTCTGAGCAGCTTTGGTGTAGTTGGTTCATCCTCCAGGGGGCGCTGCAGATACTTCCATGCAGTTAAAATAATTTTGTTTCATCAAAGTAACAATTGACTATGTGCACGTTAGCATATGCTACTTCCGGTGCGGAAACTCCTGTGGGGAGCTTTGTTTCCGGTGTCCTATTCGCGCCTTGTTTACGGTCCAAAACAAGTTAAGCAAATGAATGAATCAAGCGGCGATTTACATTTCTATAGATGTTTTGGGCATTTACCCAATATACCTGTAAATGATGTTCATCGACTTGTCGATATTTTTCCCCCGCACCTCAGGGCAAAAGAGAAAAGGGATTCAAATGTTATATTTCTCAGCTGTCCCTCGTTTATGGCGGGTGTTATGTTCTAAAAATAACCAGCGATGGGTGAAGTCAAGTAGCAAGTTTTATTTTTTGATGCGTGGACATCGTGGACATCCAGTACTGCACTTCAGAGTCACACTGCTAGCGATCGATGCAGCGATTCTGTACTGTACAGGAGAGACGTCACGGAGGAGATCGTCTGCAGCGATCAGGAGGCAGGATGTGATGTAAAAAAACAAACAAAATAAGCATGCAAACTTGCACTAAAAATCTGCGAAACAGCGAGGTGAAAGGTGAACTGCGTTATAGCGAGGGACCACTGTAATTTTGAAGGTAAGTCACAACACACCCTTCATAAATACTAATGTAGAGAAACCCTCACCAGCAATCGTTCATTTTTTTGTGTGGCTTTTTTTCATGGTTTGTTAACATGCTGTGTAGGTGTGTACTTGACTAGCTGATATCGACATAATGGGGAAATATCTGGTTTGACTATCGTTCACCTGTAGTTTGAATGCTGAACATTTGCCTGTTTAAATGTCTTCTGCATGCAGTAATGCAGTTCTGCTTGTGTTGAGTGATGTAAACAACTGATCGATCTAAACTCTTTAAACGTCAAAATTGATCATTAGATTTTTTATGACACAACAGTGGTGAGTGTTCCCACCTTCTCCTCTTTGTAACTTAACGCGATCTTTCCGTTTTCGAGTTTTGGACATGATTTTGGAGTATATCTTCGCAGTAGCGATTGACCGCAAAGTAAAGCTACCGGAAATGTACAACCCCACATCCGGTCTCAAACCAGGAAGTTAGCATTTTCTCGTGCACAGGGTCTATTCCTCACCCCTCAGTTTATTTATTACACATTAGCTGCGTCTCAGTTCATAGGCTGCGTGCTCCTGAGGACCCGGCCTTCGTCGTCTATGTGGGCCGGGTCCTCTGAAGGCTGAAGTGAGCGACTGTGAAATTGGACGGTCTAACTTTCTGATCTGCGTCACCGCCGTCTTGGTGGAGTTTAATAAACTCGGCCGTCTGCTCCTTGCTATCTAAAATATAACAGGACACTGGAGTAAACCGTAGACCGTCTCACACTTCTGTTTAATCAGCTGTGTGAAAACTATAACTTTAATCTCAGCCAAACCGATTTACTCAGGAACAAATGAAACACTGAAAAAAGCCAAACATTTTGAAGTTATCTAAGTGACTTATATATCATGTTTAACCTTTTACAAATATGTGGTGTCTTGATAAATCTGCAGATATTTGAGGTTTACACAGCTACATTCTCGCCTGAAAATATGTTAAAAGTTTACTTTGTGACCCAGAAAGATTAATAAGAGTAATATTAAATCTAAGTAGCTGCCGCCATTGTTGGAAACGCTATGAATGCTGGGATATGGTGGGCCACGAAGGATACACCCGACCCACCCTTCAAATCTGGAAAAAAGAAGGACGCATTTAGAGGCGTCTATGAATTTGGACACCCTTCGTCGCGTTGCTGTGACGTAATCGGCCTCAGGAGGATGCAGCCTCTGAATTTGGACACAGCAGCAGGAAGCTGCTGCAGTGGCTCTGTTGGCCCACCAGGTGGTGCTGTGTGAGGGTGAACCATGTTTTCAGGCCTCATTGATCAGCATAAACAAACAGCTGATCAATCAATACTCTGCAGTCTGAACTTTTGAACATTTCGAACTTATTTTCACATAATTATTTTCACATAATTATGTGAAAATAATTAGTTTCCATTTATTAAATACAATATAGAAACAACAACATGAATACACACATAAGACTGTCAGTGTGTGTGTGTGTATGTGTGTGTGTGTGTGTGTGTGTGTGTCAAAATGGTTATGTACATTTTTTTGTCCTGAGCTGCTCGTCACCGTAAACAATTATTTTTTATAGATTTTATTATAAATATTATTTTGTATCTTTTTACACTAAATGTGTTTTAATTCTGTCATTTATTGTTTTTAGTTTACTTCCTGTTTCCTGTTCGCTGATTTGTTTATTTATTAATAGTAATTGTGTAAAAATCAAAAATATCACAAAACAAATCTTTGATTTACTTTCAGAATATTCATATTTCACGTTTATTTTTATCTATTTATTCTATTTATTTGTTGTAGTTATTTAGTTTATAATATTTTAATTTGAGATTGTTAAACTTTGTTTGCCTGTTTTTGATTTTTAAAACGATTTTGTCGGTTTGTTTGTGTCTGCAGGGTTAGCGACCCACGCTAACCCTGCAGACACTCTTTGTTCTCAGGCCTTTGTTTCCACGAACATCAGCGTCTCTCTCTCTCACACACACACACACACACACACACACACACACACACACATTCATTGTCTAACCCATTTCTGACCTGTTTTCATCTGAATATTCATCATATTTCATCTGCCACCAGCGGGCTCGACCCTCGACCACATATGAGCTGCGTCCAGCAGGAAAACATTTACTAAAATGTTTCTGTTTATTTCTGTAATTTTTAACAAAATAACAAACATATGTCACACATTAAGGACAGAAAGAGGACACCGCCAGTTTACTGAGTGAAGGACTCACACCTGTCGTAGCATCCATCACTCGCATCCAGAGTGCTGCCTCCTGTCCTACGGGTTCTTCTGTCCTCCAGTGGACGGACGATGACATCAGACCCACTCTGCTGAACTGCCTGGTCTACTGTTTGTGAGGCGGGATTAGTCTGAACTGTGAATCATGCAAAGCTGCTCTGCTTCAGTCCAGCAGTCAAACCGTGGCGGTCAGGACAGGCGGGGCGGGGGAAACAGGAAGTGCACAAAGATGTGAAACAGCTTTCCCATGATGGAGGACAGAGGAACAGCGTCTGACAGGATACAAGTCTAAGCAAAGGTCAAAGGCCAAAGAGGGATTACATGACTGTCGTTGCTAAGTAACTAACTCAAACACTGCAACTAAAGTGGGCGGGGTCAAAAGCTGCGGTTCCTACGGGGTATAGAAATATTCTCACGTACGATGAGCAGCAGGCTGCTCATCACCAAAACGCCATCCACTCAGCTCAGTCACCACTTTACACATTGTGATGTCATTCGCAGTCATGAGAAGGGGGCGCCGTGACATCACAGAGCTGCCAATGGTTCGTTGTTCTTTAATCTTTAAAGTCCATTGAGGTCAGGAAAAAAGTCCACAGACACCACGCTTCCTGTCGGGTCACCTGTCTGTCGTCTTCAGCTGTTGGATGGCTGCTCCGGCTTCAGTCGGATGGCCCAGGAGTTTGCAGAGACGATGTCGCCACGGCGATGGACACGGCAGGTATAAACGCCTTCGTTGAACTCGTTGGCGACAATGCGCAGGTCTCGGTCCTTCATGACGATGTACCCTGGAATGGATGAGAGGATCTGCTCGCCATCTTTGTACCAACTGCAGGAAAACCACAGACACAACAGACCTTTAAGCTTTCAGCTCCACCCACAATCATTCAAACAGCTGTACAAAAAACGACCACAAGCCCCGCTCGTTAACTGTAACTCCTCCTGGCTCCTTTATTTGAAACTCTCCGAGAAAGATTTTAACCTTGATGAGCTGTGACCATGACCAGTGACACCTCAGCATTGACTTCAAAACATGAAAAAGGAAAGTTTGAAGCCTAATCTTGAAAGTAGAGATAGTGTCTGTCTCCTGAATCCAAACTGGAAGCTGGTTCCACAGAAGAGGGGCCTGAAAACTGAAGGCTCTGCCTCCCATTCTACTTTTAAATACTCTAGGAACAACAAGTAGGCCTGCAGTGTGAGAGCGAAGTGCTCTAATAGGGTGATATGGTACTACAAGGTCATTAAGATAAGATGGGGCCTGATTATTTAAGACCTTGTATGTGAGGAGCAGGATTTTGAATTCTGGATTTAACAGGAAGCCAATGAAGGGAAGCCAAAACAGGAGAAATATGCTCTCTCTTTCTAGTCCCTGTCAGGACTCTTGCTGCAGCATTTTGGATCAGCTGAAGGCTTTTCAGCGAGTTTTAGGACATCCTGATAATAATGAATTACAGTAGTCCAGCCTGGAAGTAATAAATGCATGAACTAGTTTTTCAGCATCACTCTGAGACAGGATATTTCTAACTTTAGAGATGTTGCACAAATGGAAGAAAGCAGTCTTACATATTTGTTTAATATGTGCGTTGAAGGACATGTCCTGGTCAAAAATGACTCAAAGGTTCCTCACAGCATTACTGGAGGCCAAGGTAATGCCATCCAGAGTAAGAATCTGGTTAGATACCATATTTCTAAGATTTTCAGGGCCGAGTACAATAACCTCAGTTTGATCTGAATTAAGAAGCAGAAAGTTAGCGGCCATCCAGGTCTTTATGTCTTTAAGACATTCCTGCAGTTTAACTAATTGGTGTGTGTTACCTGGCTTCATGGATAGATAGAGCTGCGTGTCATCTGCATAGCAGTGAAAATGTATGCTATGTCTTCTAATGATGCTTCCTAAGGGAAGCATGTATAATGTAAACAGAATTGGTCCTAGCACTGAACCCTGTGGAACTCCATAATTAAGCTCAACGTGAGAACTGAAGAGGACTGTGAGATAATTATTGGTAATTTTTTCTCTAATGATAAAAATTTTATTTGTGAAGAAGTTCATGAAGTCATTACTAGTTAACGTTAAAGGGATGGTTGGCTCAGTAGAGCTCTGACTGTTTGTCAGCCTGGCTACAGTGCTGAAGAGAAACCTGGGGTTGTTCTTATTTTCTTCAATCAGTGATGAATAGTAAGATGTTCTGGCTTTTATGGAGGGCTTTCTTATAAAGCAGCAAACTATTTCTCCAGGCTAAATGATGATCCTCTAAATTTGTGACACGCCATTTCCTCTCCAGCTTACGAGTTATCTGCTTTAGGCTACGTGTTTGAGAATTATACCACGGAGTCAGGTACTTCTGATTTGAGGCCTTAGTTTTCACAGGAGCTACAGTATCCAGAGTCGTGCGTAGTGAGGAGGTAAAATTATTAACAAGATAATCGACCTCTGTTGGAGTAGCGTTCAGATAGCTGCTCTGCTCTATGTTGGTACAGGGCATTGAAGATGATAACAGTGGGTGGATTATATTCTTAAACTTAGTTACAGCACTTTCAGAAAGACATCTACTGTGATAAAGTCTACTCTCCACTGCTGTGCAATCAATTATTGTAAATGTAAATGTTATCAGGAAATGATCAGACAGCAGAGGGTTTTCAGGAAACACTGTTAAATGTTCAGTTTCTATGCCATATGTTAAAACAAGATCTAGAGTGTGATTAAAGTGGTGGGTGGGTTCTTTTACATTTTGAGAGAAGCCAATTGAGTCTAATAACAGATTAAATGTTAAGGTTATCATTTTTAGCATCTACATGGATGTTAAAAATCACCCACAATAATGATTACGTCAGCATTGATGAGCTGACCTGACTTTGGGGGGGGAGCGGGTGTTTTTTGTCCCACACCGGAAACCCACCACCTTCCCCCGAGGAACCATCTTGATCTTCGTGTTGGCTGCCGGCGGCGTTGCTGTGGTGACCACCTCCAGAGGCTCTGCAGTGGGAAGAGGATGGAGACGGGCAATGAGCGTCATGCGGGCTTCTGTGAGGGTGTCGGAGGTCAGAGGGGCCTCACCGTAGCAGAAATCACAGCGCTGAGGACAGTTCTTCTTCATGAACGTCTTCCTTCGCTCGCAGAAGCCGAGCCGAGCCCACGGGTCGCAGACTCGCTTCTTATCCAGACAACCTGCAGAGCGACAGACGCGTCCAGTCACTTAAACACAACAAACACACGTCACATGATGCAGCGGCGTGTTTCCGCCTGTCTGCATCAGTGGATGTTTATTTCTGATCGGTCAGACCCCAGAGCAGTTTCCCCTCAGTCCACCTTAAATATCTCAAATACATATTTGTGCTGTTTCCCAGCTTTGCAGTGAACAGCTGTAAACCTGACTGAAGCAGGAAGAGCTCGTTGCCGGCTGCTCTGGTCGTTACCGTAGAGTCTCTGGATGCCCCACACGTCGTCCTGGGCGATGTTCCTCTGTCCGGTGTAGGTGGCATTGGGATGCATCAGAGCCTGAGGGTCTCTGGAGTGCCACAAACCCAGAGCGTGGCCGATCTCGTGTGCCGCCACCTGGACCAGGTCGTTCAGCCAGACTCCTGCAGGAGGGATCACATGACCGCAATCAGTCAGAGGCTCACAGCGTCAGCGAACGGTCGAGAACCCTCCGGCCTGGAAACTGCAGCTCTGCAAACATGATTTCAAATTTTTACATCCAATCATCATCATCCTCAGAGCACCGGCTTCAGGGTGGTAATGATGTATTCTCAGAGGAGCGTCACTCCTGCTGCAGTCTCCTACAAACAGACCACGCCCACCACGCTCGCAGCCTGTGACTGCTGCCCCTCAGCAGGCTTCCAGAAGCTGATCAGAATGATCTCTGTGAGGTTTCTGCTGCGCTCTTCCTGTCAGTCATGTTTCAGGTGTTTGTTTAGATTTTGTCTCATTTAAGAAGCATTGAGGGATAAATCCTGTCACGATATCAACACTGCTGTTTATAACACACACACACACACAGTGTTTTTCTCCCATTAGAGACACAAATTCAGACAAAAAAAGAAAAACGTATAAACTCTTAAGCTGAAGCTTCCCTTCAGAACCTTAAACTTCAGACTTTCAAAAAGTCTGAAATTCAAAGAAGAACACCTGAAACAACATTTGTACTGTTTCTTTAATCTCTCAGAGTACGGTGGCCTTCTAGGAACACACTAAACACACACAGAACCATCCTACGTGCTCCAACCTTGTTTCCAGCTAAAGCGGGACTTCCCGAGGATCCAGAACTCGTGGTTGTCAAAGTGAATTTCTCCCCGTGGTGGCAGGAAGGCGTGCGCCAGCTCGCCGTTCAGCCCATCGAAACACGGGTGGAGAGGAGACCACCAGCAGTCCGTGTGGTTGAAGGTGTAGAAACCTGGAAACAGGAAACTGAAGTGGAACATCTCAGAGGACCAAAGCAGAACTTAGCCAAGTGCAGGAAGAGCTCCTCATCCTGCAGACGTGTCCTTTCATGAGGACGACCTACTGAACCACCTGATCCACCAAGATAAAACCCGTTTCACGCACTTGTTTAATTACCATCAGCAACATGCAGCCTTCACCCTTCACCAGCAGGGGGCAGAGTTTTACTCTTACCGCCGCTTCGTTCAGAACCTTCAGCTTGTCCAGCCCACTAGCAAAGGTTTGGCTGACTCACTACGCCATCTTGTGTGTGTGATGGCCAATCCCATGGCCACACTCTAAAGTCGGTAAGTCTTGTGTATTTTCATTTCTTTGTTTGAACACAATAACACACTTTAGTTTCCGATAAGTTTGATGAATGGTTTGGATACATTTGTTCTATTTGTAAGCGCGCACATTTAGTTTACTTATGTATTCACACCAGTTCATTACTTTGATTTTTGACTAACCTTTGTTTCTTTTACTTCTTACCTGCCATGATCCGGGGAGTTGCCAGACAAAAGGTGGTAGCCAGGGTTTGAAACCATTAAATACAAAGAGGGATAATTGGACCGCACCACCACTTCCTGCTGAAGGGGGAGAATGTGTGTTTTCTTTAATTAAAAACAAAGTATTTGTATTTAATTAAATATTTGAGTTTAGGATTTAATGTGTTTGATTTTCTTCTTTGGTGTTTAGTTTATTAACAAACCAGACTGCATTGTTTGTTGTTTATGATTATGTTTTGTTTTGTTAGTGTGTCATGGTGGTCTGATCAGCCATCATATAAACCCTTGTGTGTCATTTCATGTTTAGGTCAGTTATGTTTGTTTGGTTTGTTAAGTTTTGGGTTCTTTGCCTGAGTTCAGTTTTGTTTCTTTGACCTTTTATGAGCTCAACATTTATTACTTTTGTAAATATAATTTTGGGGTTAAATAAATGGCAGCCCTATTTTTCTAATCATTCCTGTGACTCCTCCTGCTTTTTCAACTCGGTCCATCACAGTGGTTCAAACTGGTATAACATGAAACAACAGCCTGCTCTATTTTAATATCAACTGATTTCTGTTCAACACAACATCGAGGTTGTCTCTCCACCTTCTGTTGATACTTTGGTTGTTTTTTCTAAGGTTTGAATCACTTTGAACACAGGCAGTTACAATTGCGAGGTGACCTGTGACCTGTTTAGTGCCCGGGTTAGGGCTCTAATCCATGGCTTAGCATCACGTTAAGCAGAAGTTAGCCCTTTACAAATGAAGTCTCCCACACAGAGAGAGGTGCGTGTTAACCTGACCCTGCGGGTCAACAGCAGGTGTCAAAGTTAAGATAAGATGAGATAAGATAAGATAAGATAAGATAACCTTTATTAGTCCCACACGTGGGAAATTTGTTTTGTCACAGCAGGAAGTGGACAGTGCTACCAAAGTAAACGTTCAGTCCTACCGATGGTGATGTCAGCAGTAGCGTTGCCGTCAGTAACCTCGGTGAAGGTCAGCGGAGACACGTCACTCCACTTTGTGAAGGCGATGCCGATGGCCTTCCTGGTGTCCTCCACATTCAGGGTGTTGGGGAACTGGATGATCCTGAGATGGAAGAGACAGACAGGTATCTGGACTCTGATTGGTCCTCAGAGAATGATGCTCCGCCTCCTCTGATCTCAGTTGTGTGATTGGTGTAGAAATACAATGGGAGGGCAATCAGTGAGGTAGGGACTCATCAGCATCGAATCAGGAAACATATGAGCCAATCATGATGCTGCACCATTTGCTTTCTTCATCATCATCTGTGAACGTTTTTCAGTCATTAACAAAACAATGTTAATTGTCAAATAAAGTCACCCGGGCTCCACCTGGGACTTAAAGCCCTTTACCTATACCTGCATGGGAGGGACCAGAATGAAAATAACCACCCAAATAACTGCCTGCAGGAGTTACAGCGATGGTTCCTGAGTGTCAAGATTGTTTCTAGACTTTGACCTGAGGCTGCTGCTGATGATGATGAGGAGGAGGAGGAGGAGGAAGGGTTGGTTTCTGTGCTGTTTATTGGTTAGACTCTCGGACACCAGAGATTATTCTCTGTCTTGTGGTTTATATTCGTGTCATTATTTTTGACTTGTATAAATTGGAGGCCGACCACGAGGCTCTGAGGGTCACTTTCATTGTTCAGGCTCCTGCTGGGTGACATCCTGAATCATAGTAGATACGACAGCCAGCAGGCCCTCAGTATTAAATTGAATTTCAGGCTCCAAATGTTTACCTTCATAATTAAATATTCTACACGTGGAATGTGCTTTAATACAAGCTGTGGCAGAGATGCAGAGGTCCAACCAATAAACGCTGAAATGCAGCAAAATAAGAGAAAGAGCCACAATTAGACAATGAAGACATTAAATCATTAACTTACACACGATCTTGGAGAACAATTAGAGAAACGGAGCATTTTGAAGTTCCTGACCTTGTAAGAGTACATGTGATGACCTCAGAGCTTCACTGAATGAATCACAGGATGTTATTAAGTCTGTACAGGTGTTTCTCTACCTGTACGTGACGTTGTGGTGAGTCCACTTGTGTCCCAGAGGGTTGATGGCATAGCGTTTGCTTCTTGCTGCTCGGTCCCCGAACACTTCCATCGATCTGCTGCTGTCAGACATCTGAAACACAGCAAACACGCAGAGTTAATGACCAATCAGCTTTCTTAAAATCAGTTGCAGTGCCTCTAGCGTCCAGCAGAGGCAGCAGTGAGTCAGTCCCCATAGACTCCCGTTTTCAAACTTTGCAGAAGAATTAAACATGTTTACAGCCTGATACACAAACTGTTTGGTCTCTGTGGATACGGGACGTCTGGACTGTGTTTGTGCTGTTGGGGCTTTTTTAATGACATCATCTGACCAATAATATGTCTGCTGTGAGGTCACTGTAGTGACAGAGCATCCACAAAGGCTGAGCTCCAGGATTAATGCGGCAAACTGGAGGATTTTGATTGGATGGTACTGAGCCCTAATTAGCCAGTACCCGTGTCTGTGGATGCAGACCAGCTCATGACTCAGCCACGTTGGTTTTGCTGACTGGTGCTGTTTTATCGAGCACGGCGAGCTCCGTCTGGAGGTTTTCTGTCATTGATGATTTGGCACCACCTGTAGTTTCAGGTCATAGGTCACATAAGTGACTGGTTTTACCAAAGTCAGGAGCTGATGCAGCATTTCGCCCCAGTAATAACAGGAAGTCCTGACCTCTGTGATTTCCTGTGACTATTTCAAAATAAAAGCTCGAATCCCAGCAGCCGTGAATGTGACGCTGTTCAAACAGAATCAGAAATACTGCAGCTCTCTAATGAAAAAGGAGACTCTGGCAGGCTCTGTGCGCAGATGTGGGCAGATGTGGCAGTAGGCTGATTCCATACAGATGTGAAACACTTCCTTCTTTGTCGCTTTCATGTGTGGCTGCTTTGATCCCCCCCCCCACATTTGTGTCAGCCACATGTGAACTCGGCTGACCCTCCTCTGCCTCCACGTTTCACTTGTTAGAAAGTCCACTCGCACATCTGAGCGCTCAGACTGAAACGACCCCACAGGCTGCACCCAGCGCCCCCTGCTGTGTGGACACCACCATCTACAGATTCTGCTGTGGCGCTGTTCATTCACCCGTTTATGCTCTGCTCCCAGCAGCTGTTTGCTGTTACTGCAGGAAACTTGCAGAGCGCCCTCTGGTGGACAGACTGTGCAACATCAACACTCCAAACCTGGCTGAGGGGTGTTTCTCCTGTTATCAGTGCTGACACTGACAGATCAGCTCACAGACAACATCAGCGGCTTCACATTTGTGACAACGAGCAGCAAAAAATGAATATTTGATCTGTTTCAGATCTGGATCGACTGAAGGAACCAAAACTGTGATAACGATGGGTGAGTTCAGACTGACAGCAGACTGCAGGTGATGCTAACACACCGGGGACCTGAGTGTAACTGAGGAAACGAACCTGAGACCTGGCTGGAGTCTGTTTCACAGGTAGTGTCAAACTTACAGAGTTTGATCAGATTTCAGACAGTGTGAACGTTTTTACATTCAGTCTGAGGCACAAAGCAGTAAACATTTTAATCAGCAGTGCAGGACTGTGTGAGGTCACCTCTACGCTCTGCAGGCTTTTAAAGGCTCATTCCAAATATTCAAAACCAAACCAGTCAGCTATTTCAGCAAAGTCAACTTAAGATGTTTAAAGAATCATTCCAAAAGTTTCAATGAGCACAAAGAGACGGCAGAACCACAGAGACCACAAAACGTCTGCAAACGTCTTCAGAGAGCTTCGTGGAAAACAGACTCAGACTACATCACAAAGAGACGCAGCGAAAAAAAGATTACAGCGCAGACACACTCTCGTCACGTTTCACTTTTGTTTCCTAACTTTAAATCGAAGAAAATGTTGTAAACCATTTCACAGATTTATGCTTCAAGGACTTTTCAGACCCAGAAATCAGCCCCCCACCCACTCTCACAAAAGCTCCAAACTGATGTTGGAGTCTGAGCGGGCCACCGATCAGTTGCTGTCTGACCTTCAGGGTCCCTCAGCTGAGAGCCAATCACGTGACTCCAATCGCGTGTTTATTTGAGTTTGATGTGTGAAAGAGTGAAAAACGTTCAGATTCATCTTCAGTTTATCGTCAGAGAGAAAGAAAAGCGCGAAAACATCTGATCTCAGGTCAGAAACTTCATCATTTCCTGTTTTAAGGATCTGAACTAAGTTTGAGCGAACAAGAGCCTGCTCCAGCGCCAGGATGAAGAGGAGGAGGAGGAGGAGGGTTATGATCTGTGTCTGACCTCAGGCTGACTGCGCGCTCTTTGTTCTCTCCCAGTTTGTCTGAAGTCGGTCCCGACACTGACCTTCATCATCACCATCACCATCATCATCATCAGTTGAACGAGGTCCATGGCGAGTCTCGGACAGCGTGTCCGTCAATCAATCAGTCAAACAATCGATCGGTGAGCGCGTGCGTCATCCCACGGAGTTTCCAGGCGCGCAGATTTACGCACGGATGCTCCGCGGAGCTGAGAGTCGCGCGAGCTCCACTTCAGGCAGAAAAACAAAAAGCGGGAAAGATCCGAACCCTGGAGACCCGCCACGACCCGATCCGCTCCGTGCGCGTGCTCAGCGTGGTCCGGGACCCGAGGGAGGAACGCGCTCCGCTCGGGAACAAACTGAGTGAAGTTCCCGGAGTGTCCGCTCGCTGCTGCAGCGGGGCTGGTCCGGAGGGGCGGGGTCAGGTGAGGAGAGCAGTTTAACCCTTTCCCACCGGAACCACGGTTCTGTTTAAGCACTGAGCTCACTCAGCGGATAAACAAAGCCAGACCCGCTCCTGGTGTTCCCCTCTGGGGCCTCAGGGGCCCCTCGGGGCTCCAGACTGCAGGTTGGGCCACCCTGAGGTGTTTTCCCAGCAGCAGCGGTCCAGATGTGCAGCAGTTGTTTCGTCTCTGCTAAGAACATCTGTCCAAACACTCAACAGCTTCCTGTGAGAGAGGCACGAAAACAGCAAAAACCAAAAATCCTTTACAAACTGAGAAATACTAACAAAACAGACCTGTAGACCTAAAAATACACACATCAAAAAGTCCTTACATACTACAAATACTACACTACTAGTACTACACACACACAAAGGTCCTGTTATTGAACAGATTGAACTCGGTGCAGGTTTCTATCCGTTTATGACTTTACAGAAATAATGAAGAGAAAAAACTTGATGTGGGAGGATTCAGAGGAGAAACCTGTGATAAACTCAACAACGTGTGGAGTTCCCCAAGGCTCCGTCATCGGTCCTCTGATGCTGATGATCTGGCTTTATTGATTTGCTTCATGCCGTTGTTTGACGGGTCTTACATGTTTAGACTTTCAGTTTAGAGGTGAGGAGCATCCACAGTTAGCTTGTTATTCACACAGCAGCGATGGAAACATCCAGCCACGTTTTCTGTTGAGACTTGTGCTCTGAATGTGGTCGTGACCTTTTGCACACCCACAGTCATTAATATTAAAGTATTGATTAATGTGGCTGAAACAACAGAAAGGCAAAGCCCTGCTGATGGATTAATTCTGGACGTCTTATTGCCTAAAGTAATCTGGGAGGGATGAATTAATCACTCCTCGCAGGCCCCTCAATAACACCCCCCCCCCGTTTGCATTGTTGTCTTGTTTATCTCTCCGCCCACACTCGGCGTCTCTGTCCAGTTCACGGTCACCTTCACTCTGACAAAGTGCCTGCAAGGCATCTTTAGAGGAGCTCATCATATGGCGCATGTTAAGCAGCTCATTAACGCTGCATTGTGAGCTGAATGAGGTTTAAATGTTGGCAGCTGAGTGGCCTGGCAGATTCCCATCATGCACTACAACACTGCTGTGACCTCACAGCCACTCGCTCTGTGCTGGCAGGGTGAGAATCGATCGATACATTGACAGAAACCTGAAACCAAAACTCATCCGAGAGCCAGTTTGTTAGAAAGTCAGTGTTCTCCTGAGGAAAGTGAAGGTCAAACTGAGAGAAGAGCCGTGATTACGCTTTGGTCCCTGAATGTCTCATCATCACTCTTTCTTCACGATGAGCCTGACATTAGTCTGCAGGACTCGCATTTTCCACATTTCTCAAAGAGAAATGACATCTGCAGCAGGTACTGCTGATACTGCACCTGCTGTGAGACTGCTGACATCACACTCAGCGCCATCCATCCTGTCTTTGTCTTTATTGTCATTATAAATACATGAAATAAATACATGCAATATAATGAGATCAAGTGCCTTCCTTACTATGACAGTCATTCACACCATTGCACCTGTAACTCTAATGTGACACCATCTAATGGGACGGTGGCAGAACGTGGACGTGGTGCGGCTGCAGCGAGGCGGACGCACCTGAGCGGCACAAACGATCACGCTGCACCTGCGTTAAAAGGGTGAAATAGATCCTGTCTTAGTTGTTGTTGTTGGGGAGCTGTGAGCTTTAGAACTCTGTGTGTGTGTGTGTGTGTGTGTGTGTGTGTGTGTGTGTGTGTGTGTGTGTGTGTGTGTGTGTGTGTGTGTGTGTCGTGACGAGAGTAATAACAGAATCCTGAAAAGCATTGAAATGTGGTCGCCTATGCTGTGTGTTTATTACAGTGGACAAAGCAAAAGCCATGATTGTTGACCTCAGGAGAGCACGGAGAGATCACTGTCCCCTGAACATCGATGGATCCTCTGTGGAGGTCGTCAAGAGCACCAAATTCCTTGGTGTCCACCTGGTGGAGAACTTCTCCTGGTCCCTCAACACCAGCTCCATAACTAAGAAGGCCCAGCAGCGTCTCTACTTGTGTGTGTCTGTGTTGTTCTGTTCTGTCGGGTGTTAGACTGTTTTTTGTTTTTGCACACTTTGCACTTTATGTAGTCCTGTGTTGTTGTCTGTCATATGTAGTATCATGGTCTCGTTGTCTCACTTCACTGTGTACTGTACTACTGCACATTGTTGGAATGACAATAAAACCACTTGACTTGTTTGATGCCCTGATGGCCACCGGATAGAAACAGTTTTTCAGGCCTCCTGTGTCATGCCAGATGGCAGGCTGTTGTTCCAGATGGAACAAATTGTGACTGGGGTGTAAGGAGTCTATTAAAATGTTCTTGGCTCTTCTAAGGCAGCAGGAGCTTTGGAGCTCTTCAGAGAGGGCAGAGGAGAGCCGATGGTCTCCTGGACAGTCTGAATGATTCTGTGGAGTGTTTTCGTCTACGCTGTTGTGCAGCTGGAGAGCCACACACACAGACAGTAGCACAGGATGCTTTCAATACAGCATCAGTAGAAGGACACCAACAGTTTTTGGGAGATGTTGTTTTTCCTGAGGACTCCCAGGAAACAGACGTCCAGTGGTCCACAATGATCCTTGGTCTTAGCTGTTTCTGGATCAGGTAGTTCCTTGTGCACCACCCTGTCAGCAGTTCCATTTTGTCCCCGTAGGCAGAGACATCCCCACCAGAGAGGAGCCCCGTAGTGGGCGGGGCTCAGCACACAGTCCTGGAGAGAGGCGGTGCTGATGACCGAGGTGTGAGGGCCCACCTGTCAGAAAGTCCTTAATCCAGCAACAGGTGGAAGAAGGCAGTCCAAGGTCTGCACACCAGTCTGTAAGGAAGGATGGTTTTAAAAGCCAAGCTGAAGTCAATAAAGAGGAAGTGCGTGCAGCTCCAAGACAGCATGGAGGCCAATCGTCAACCTGTGAGCCCTGTAAGCAGACTGGTGTGCAGCAAAGGAGGGAGGGATGAACGACGCGCTATGAATCAGTCTCTTGAAACATTTCATCATGCTGGGGTGAGAGCCACCTGCCAGGAGTCATTCAGGCAGGCGACAGGTGATTTTTTGGGGAGGGGGAGGGTGTCAGGCGGGGTGGGATTGTGGCGTCAGACGGTGACAGATCAAAGATCTATGGTAAAGACCACGGCCAGCTGCTCTGCACACATCCAGGAGCAACATCAGGTCCAGCTGCCTTCCTGGGACAGCCTCACCTCACACTCCTCCACCTTGAGGATGGAGGTGATGTTGTTGTACGCTGCTGCATGCAGCTGCCACTGGAGGCTCTGCCTCAACATGAGCAAAGAAACAATTCAACTTCTCCACTAGTGAGACTCCACCTTTAGCTGCTCCATGACTGGTCCTGTAGTTGGTGATGTGCTGGACCTGCCTGCTCTTGTTACTGTACAATACAGTTACAGTACAGTTTTATTTATATAGCACATTTAAAAACCCGAAGGCACACCAAAGTGCTTCACAGTAATATGGAGAATCAACATAAGTCAATGACAGGGTACAGATCAGGCTAGTGCTAGTGCACAGACAGAATAGAGGCATTAATAGACCAGAGTTAAATAAAATAGGCATCAACCTCAATAAAGAGGGAAGGTCAGATCTCAAATAAAAAATCCACTACGAAGACAAAAACCGCAGTAAAATTAATAACAAAATAATACATTTAATAATTTTAAATAAGTTTAAAACGGTATTAACTGGTCAGGAAAGCCAAGTCAAATAGATATGCTTTCAATCTTGATTTAAAGGAATGGATAGAGTTCAAGGCTCGAAATAGAAGCGGGGAGGCTGTTCCAAAGGTTGGGTGCAGCTGAAGCAAAGGCACGATCACCTCTGGTCTTCAGTCTAAACTTAGGTTGGGCCAGGAGTAACTGACCTGATGATCTTAATGCACGACAAGGAGTGTACAGATTGAGGAGATCAGTGAGGTAGCTGGGCGCAATGTTATTCAGGATTTTAAAAGTGAGTAGCAAGATTTTAAACTCAATGCGATATTTAATAGGTAACCAGTGTAGATCAACAAGAGCCGGAGTAATAGGGTCAAATTTTCTAGTTCCAGTAAGAAGGCGAGCCGCAGCATTCTCAACGAGCTGCAGTCTTCGAAGAGAGAAGGCTGGGAGACCACAGTAGAGAGAATTGCAATAGTCTAACCTGGAGGTCACAAAAGCGTGGATAAGTTTTTCCAGGTCCCTGTGTGGTATATAATGCTTAGCTTTAGAAATCAGGCACAACTGAAAAAAAAAACAGATTTAACTACAGATGATACTTGCTTATCGAGCTTAAAGGAGCTGTCTAAATAGACACCCAGGTCATGTATAGAATCAGAGAGAGAGTTAGCTAGGGGCCCCAGCAGGGCAACAAGCTGGTCTCGAGGAATATGTGCAGGTGCTCCTCAACCCTCTAGTCCCTCTAAGCCTTTCTGGACCATGACATGCTGTAGAAGGCCTTGTTACCAGGCCTGAAAGCTCTCTTTAAGCAGCCGCTGGACCTTCCTGGTCATCCAAGGCTTCTGGTTGGGAAAAGCCCAGATGTGTTTCTTCACACCGTCAGTGAATAATTCCAGGTCTGTATGTTCAAAAATGTCCCAGTTAGTCCTTTCAAAACAGTCCACAGAGAGGATCATCAGGCCAGGTTGAGATGGTTCTCGTAGTTGTTAATGCAAATGTCCTGAGAGGGTGTATGCAGGAATCATAACCAGTGACATGTGGTCATACTAAGTAAAATGTATTTATATAGTGCTTTTCACAGATAAAGAATCACAACGTGCTTCACAATAAAATAAGAAATGAATAAGAGATAAGATAAGATAAGATAAGATAAGATAAGATAAGATAAGATAAGATAAGATAAGATAAAACTTTATTAATCCCTTGGGTGGGTTCCTCTGGGAAATTCGGTTTCCAAAAGCACAGCACCGACAGAAGTTACAGAATGTGAGCAGAATATTATATATATACATACAGTGGCTTACAAAAGTATTCGGCCCCCTTGAACTTTTCCACATTTTGTCACATTACAGCCACAAACATGAATCAATGTTATTGGAATTCCAGGTGAAAGACCAATACAAAGTGGTGTACACGTGAGAAGTGGAACGAAAATCATACATGATTCCAAACATTTGTTACAAATAAATAACTGCAAAGTGGGGTGTGCGTAATTATTCAGCCCCCTGAGTCAATACTTTGTAGAACCACCTTTTGCTGCAGTTACAGCTGCCAGTCTTTTAGGGTATGTCTCTACCAGCTTTGCACATCTACAGACTGAAATTCTTGCCCATTCTTCTTTGCAAAACAGCTCCAGCTCAGTCAGATTAGATGGACAGCGTTTGTGAACAGCAGTCTTCAGATCTTGCCACAGAAAAACAACAAATTAATTAAAAGCTTGTCTCAATAAAAATGTCTCCAGCTGCTTTTTAAAAGACTCAGTGGAATCTGCAGCCGTGGAGCCTGAAAGGCCCGATCACCACCAGCAGCCTCTGACATGATGACCTCAGAGCTCGGGAAGAGGTCAGAGATCTACTGGGGAGCTTGACCATGTAGGGCCATGCTCAAGCTCTACATGGTCAGAACCTAAATTTACTGCCAACCAATGAAGAGAAGCAAGAACTGGAGTGATATGAGATCTTTTGTTTGTGCCTGTTAAAAGTCTCGCTGCAGCGTTCTGCACAGTCTGAAGACGATTCAAAGCTGATTTATTAAAAGAAGTAAAGAGACTGTTACAGTAATGCAAACAGGAAGAAATAAGAGCATGAAGATCGTGGCTCAAGAGTTGGGAGTTCGCCTTGTAATCGGAAGGTTACCGGTTCGAGCCCCAGCTCGGACGGTCTCGGTCGTTGTGTCCTTGGGCAAGACACTTCACCCGTTGCCTACTGGTGGTGGTCAGAGGGCCCGGTGGCGCCAGTGTCCGCAGCCTCGCCTCTGTCAGTGCGCCCAGGGTGGCTGTGGCTACAACGTAGCTGCCATCACCAGTGTGTGTGAATGTGTGTGTGAATGGGTGAATGACTGAATATGTAAAGCGCTTTGGGGTCCTTAGGGACCAGAAAGGCGCTATATAAATACAGGCCATTTACCATTTACCAAGAATCATCTCAGGTTCAGCCTTTGTCATCAGCAGTCTGAAATGTTCCTGAGATAATAAAAACATTTCTGGACCAGCCGTCTGTTGCTCAAACAGAGTGTCAAATATGACACCGAGCTTTCTGAGGCTCGATTCAACAGAAGAGTCTAAGAAGCTGAAATGCTGCCTGATTTCTGAAATCATGTAGTCGGGAGCAAGAATCAGAGTTTAGCTGGAGGATGTTGTTGTTTAACCATTGCTTGATTTCTGTCAGGCAATTTATAAAACTCTTTGAAAGAAGAGTATAACTGAATGTCATCAGCATACGGATGATAGAAAATATGATTGTTACGCCTAATGATTTGGCCTAGGGCGAAAATATAGAGCAAAAAGAGAACTGAATCAAAGACAGATCCCTGAGGGACCCCACAAAGCAGAACAGTAAAAGATCTCTCAGACAAATATGACAGCAGAGCAACTCTTCTCCATTGTTTATGGGAATGTCCTAAAATCCAGGAATTTTTGAAAGATGTCATCAAATGTCTTAAAAGGTAAACTTTGTGTACTTGGAATATACCCAAGGGAATTTAAGCAACCGGGGAAAAAAACTAAATTACTGGACTATGGACTACTTCAAGCCAGAAGAGCCATTGCACTATGGTAGAGGAGTATGGATGCTCCCTCCATGGGACTCTGGAAGAAGGAAATTGCAGACTCTCTAGGCCTGGAAAGATAAACATATATTGCAAAAACTGGAACTTTGTGAATATGTGGAAGCCATATATGGATATTTTAGGGAATGGAGGTGAAGGATGTTTATGAGAAGGAAGAAAAAGAAGAAGGGAAGGAGCGGAGAATCTTGTTTATCCTAATTCCTTGTATTTTTGTATTACTGTGAGAACTATGCTTATTTCTACATTTGAATATGATGTAGGCCGGTTTGATGTATGGATGGGTGCGTGAATGTGAGGGTGTTGAAATTTTGTTTGTATTTTACAACAGAAAATTTCAATAAAAATATATAGAAAAAAATGAACAGCAGTAATCCCAAACAGGTGCTTGAGCCTGTTTATCATGATGCTGTGATCTACAGTATTTAAGGCAGAGCTGAGGTCCAACTGAACCACAGCTCTGGACTCTGCTGCCATCAAGATGTCGTGACAGTCGTTTCAGTGGAGAGCAATTTGCAAAAAGCAGACGGAAAATGTCCATAACATTATTTTTTTCCCAACAAATAGTTACATTGTGTTGCTACTGTTTCCACGATCTTTGACAAAATTTGGACGTTGGCCAATAAAGTCAAACACACTAAGCAGGAAGGACGTCAAGGGGGCTTAAAGTCGGTTTCATATGACCAAGACGAGCCCTGACATCCTGTAACAGGAGCGTACTGGGTCAGACGTGGGAGCTGCTTAGCTCTGTAGCCCAGGTTGATGTTAGAGTACAGCTTGTCCAACGTGTTGAATCTTCTGGTACTTCTGCACTTTACACGTTGATGGAATTTGTGGAGCGCTATCCTCGGATCCACATGATTGAAGTCCCCGCAATAATGAAACTGCGTCAGGATAGCGCCTCTGCTGTCTGCTAATGCTCGTGTATAGTTAGCTGAGTTAGCATTAGCAGTCAGTGGAAGGTAAACAACAGTGAACTCCCTTGGTAGGTAGAAGGGTCTCCATTTCATTTACTCCATGTCAGGGAAGCAATGGCTGTCCACAGTCACTGTGTCTGTACATCACTTATTGTTGTGTACAGACACAGACACACACACATTCACAGTGCGTGAATGTGTGTGTGAATGGGTGGATGACTGGATATGTAAAGCGCTTTGGGGTCCTTAGGGACTAGAAAAGCGCTATATAAATACAAACTTAAAGAAGTCCAGACGCCTTTCTTTGCAAACTCCTTTGACTACGATGACCTGGATGACTGAGAACCTTCACAGACATAAATACAGGCCATTTACCATTTATTGTTGATCTACACACACCCCACCTACTCTTCTCTAACCATGGTCCTGTCTTAGCCCCATGTTGTGTAGTCTGTTGGCATGATGGCTGAGTTCGGGATGCATGGATGAAGTCAGGATTCTGTGATCATAAGTACACAGCTATCCTAATGGTGCGATCTGTCACAACCTGGAGCCTTATTTCGTCCATTTTGTTGAAGAGGGATCTGGCATTACTGATGAAAAGACCGGGAAGCGCTGGTTTATGAGGCTGTCTCTGTAACTCCAGCTCTGCAAACTCACTTCTGCTTCCTTTCCTTGCACCACCTTCGCCGCCTTACGCTCTGAGCTGAAGGAGCACCTGCGATGCTGGAGGACGGTGTAAGTGTTATCCATGTTAGTCCTCCTTTAAAATCACTTTTAATTATTTTTAGTGGGTTTTATTTAGCGTGACTTCAGATGCATCGATGCTAAATGAAGAATTCTGCTCCTGCAGCTCTGCTGGAGCGATTGCAGGCTTCCTGAAGGAAGTTCAACCAAATGCTAAATGAGTACAGAAAATGAGCCAGGTGCCAACAGGTGGGCTTCCTGTTCAGGTGCACCTGAGGGCTCATTGCCTCACATTAAACAGGTTTTATTACATTACTTTGAGTATTGACTACAGATGGAGACCTCCACCCCACAGAGCAGAAACTGAACTGTTGTCTTCATCCTTTTTAAACAAACCTGAGGAAACACTAACACCCGCACAGCTTACCGCCTCTCAGGTAGCACCTGCTGGGTATCCCATCATGTTTCAGTGTTTCTGGACCACTGCCTGGGGCCCGGGGCCTCGGGGCCCAAGTCCAGCTGGCTCGGAGGCCCGGAACGTTGGGATCCTGACGGCACATCACTCAGAGAGACGGAGGAGGAGACAGACTTTCAGCCGGAGCTGAAGGATGACGATTTAATTACACTTCTGTCCATTCATCTGTCCATCCACACACACACACACACACACACACACACACACACACACACACACACACACACACACTCGTCAGCAGATTCCCACACCTCACAAACAGACCCTCCGTCTTGTTCTTTTCTTGTATTTTTTTCTGGCCGATGAAAAGAAACAATTCGCCGTCTGTTTTTACAAGCTGCTGGTTGCCATGGTGACCGGGAGCGACCAAAAACCGTCCTGCAGGTCAAACTGGACGCCTCAACCATCAGCAGAGAGACGAGAAATCAGGTTCCTCAGTTTAACTGAAGCTCCAGTTTCATGACTGAATATTATCACCTCTGCAGAAACTCTGTGTGTGTGTGTGTGTGTGTGTGTGTCGGGAAGCAGAGCAGCTTCATGTTTATGTTGTCTTTAGTGTCATAGCCTCAGTATGAGCTGCTGTTAGACTGAACCTGCAGTTCCTCTGACGTCCAGCAGGGGCAGCAGTGAGTCAGTCTCCATAGACGTCCATGTTAAAGCTTCACAGCAGAAACAAACATGTTTACAGCCTGAAACACAATCAATCTCTAGAGGTGTCCAAATTCATAGGCGGCGTCCTCCTGAGGACCCAGCCTTCGTGGTCTACGTGGGCCGGGTCCTCAGAAGGTTGGGTAGACCGGAAGTGAGCGGCTGTGAAATGGGACGGTCTAGCCTTCAGATCTCCGTCACCGTTGTCTCGGTGGAGTTTAATAAACTCTGGAGTAAACTCTTGACCGTCTCACACGTCTGTTTAATCAGTTTTCTGTTTGACGTTTATTCAGCTGTGTGAAAACTACAGGGAGTGCAGAATTATTAGGCAAATGAGTATTTTGTCCACATCATCCTCTTCATGCATGTTGTCTTACTCCAAGCTGTATAGGCTCGAAAGCCTACTACCAATTAAGCATATTAGGTGATGTGCATCTCTGTAATGAGAAGGGTGTGGTCTAATGACATCAACACCCTATATCAGGTGTGCATAATTATTAGGCAACTTCCTTTCCTTTGGCAAAATGGGTCAAAAGAAGGACTTGACAGGCTCAGAAAAGACAAAATAGTGAGATATCTTGCAGAGGCATGCAGCAGTCTTAAAATTGCAAAGCTTCTGAAGCGTGATCATCGAACAATCAAGCGTTTCATTCAAAATAGTCAACAGGGTCGCAAGAAGCGTGTGGAAAACCAAAGGCGCAAAATAACTGCCCATGAACTGAGAAAAGTCAAGCGTGCAGCTGCCAAGATGCCACTTGCCACCAGTTTGGCCATATTTCAGAGCTGCAACATCACTGGAGTGCCCAAAAGCACAAGGTGTGCAATACTCAGAGACATGGCCAAGGTAAGAAAGGCTGAAAGACGACCACCACTGAACAAGACACACAAGCTGAAACGTCAAGACTGGGCCAAGAAATATCTCAAGACTGATTTTTCTAAGGTTTTATGGACTGATGAAATGAGAGTGAGTCTTGATGGGCCAGATGGATGGGCCCGTGGCTGGATCGGTAAAGGGCAGAGAGCTCCAGTCCCACTCAGACGCCAGCAAGGTGGAGGTGGAGTACTGGTTTGGGCTGGTATCATCAAAGAGGAGCTTGTGGGGCCTTTTCGGGTTGAGGATGGAGTCAAGCTCAACTCCCAGTCCTACTGCCAGTTTCTGGAAGACACCTTCTTCAAGCAGTGGTACAGGAAGAAGTCTGCATCCTTCAAGAAAAACATGATTTTCATGCAGGACAATGCTCCATCACAAGCGTCCAAGTACTCCACAGCGCGTGGCTGGCAAGAAAGGGTATAAAAGAAGAAAACTAATGACATGGCCTCCTTGTTCACCTGATCTGAACCCCATTGAGAACCTGTGGTCCATCATCAAATGTGAGATTTACAAGGAGGGAAAACAGTACACCTCTCTGAACAGTGTCTGGGAGGCTGTGGTTGCTGCTGCACGCAATGTTGATGGTGAACAGATCAAAACACTGACAGGATCCATGGATGGCAGGCTTTTGAGTGTCCTTGCAAAGAAAGGTGGCTATATTGGTCGCTGATTTGTTTTTGTTTTGTTTTTGAATGTCAGAAATGTATATTTGTGAATGTGGAGATGTTATATTGGTTTCACTGGTAAAATAAATAATTGAAATGGGTATATATTTGTTTTTGTTAAGTTGCCTAATAATTATGCACAGTAATAGTCACCTGCACACACAGATATCCCCTAAAATAGCTCAAAAAGTAAAACAAACTAAAAACTACTTCCAAAACATTCAGCTTTGATATTAATGAGTTTTTTGGGTTCATTGAGAACATGGTTGTTGTTCAATAATAAAATTATTCCTCAAAAATACAACTTGCCTAATAATTCTGCACTCCCTGTATAACTTTAATCTCAGCCAAACCGATTTACTCAGGAACAAATACAACACTGACAAAAGCCAAACAATAACATTTTTAAGTTATCTAAGTAACTTATATATCATGTTTAACCTGAGTAGCCAAAGACCGCGGGGATCTGAAAACGATGAAGCCGGGAGTTCGCTGTTCTCGCCGCCTCTAGTGACCCTTGACCTCCCGGCTAGCTATCGAGCTGGTGGATAACAGACGTCTTTGAAAATGTCGGAGCGCTTTTGCAAATATGTGATGTCTTGATAAACCGTGCAGATATTTGAAGTTTACACAGCTACATTCTCGCCTGAAAATATCTTAAAAGTTTGTGACCCAGAAAGAATAATAAGAGTGATTGTAGCTGCCGTCATAGGCAACTCTCGCATTTAAGTTCATTTTATTAGATATTTAAGGTTGAAACAATTAGTAGTTGAAATATTAAGAAATAAATAGTAATTCATGTTTTGTTGATTAGATTTATATGTTTAAATGTGTTATTTGTGCTAATTGTGCAATTAGATAGGAACCTTTCCTATAGTTCCGTCTGTTGTTGCTAAGAGGGCATTTTTGTTGGCTGACACACTCAGCAAGCTAATTAAGAGACGAGCCACGAGGTTTGCACGTCTACAGAAAGATAAATAAAAGAGTGCCTTTTTTGGACCTCCCCACGACATAAAGATGAAAGTTTTATTCCCTTTGAGTGAGGCCAATGAGGTAAATGTTTATTTTGTTTATTATCGTTGTATGTAAATACGCGAGTGTTGCGTGATATTCCAGTGCAATTCCCGCAGTGTGAAGTGTAATGTGTATTTTATTGATCCTTTTGTTGGAATGTTTCGTTATATAATGCTTAAGGACTTTATTAAGTTTGTATTTCTTTTTAGTTCTGACGGCATTGTATCGGCTGTGGTTGGACATCATTACATGTCAAGACATGTCGAAGAATCCTCCTGTCCGAAATAAATGTCAGTTAAAACGCAAAGAACAAGTTGAGCTTTAAGACTCGAGGGGAGTAACAGTAACATTAAAACTTAGTAGCGTCGGCTGCATTCGGAGTAGTCTACGAATTTGGACAGCCTTTGGCACGTTGCTGTGACGTAATCGGTCTACAAATGCAGCCTCAGGAAGATGCAGCCCATGAATCTGGACACCACCCCCAGTCAACATTTGCCCCCCTTCATAACACCAGTAGGCGGGGAAATGTTTATATAACTCACCTGTTTGCATTATTAGGGGTGTGGCCTCTTTGACTGACAGGTAGATGGTATCTGCAGTTTGGACTTCTGGACCAACCCAGGCTACGTCCACACGTATCCGGGTATTTTTGAAAACGCAGATTTTTCTATGCGTTTGCACCTTTCGTCCACACGTAAACGGCGTTTTCAGTCACTGAAAACGGAGATTTCTAAAAACGCCTGCCAGGGTGGATATTTTCGAAAACCCGCTTTTGCATTTACGTGTGGACGAGGAAAACGGAGAAAACGCAGCGTCATAGGTGTGCGCCTTTTGACGTCCACACTGTGCGCCACGTTATTGTTTCGTGAAATTAATTTCTACAATACTGTTACCGTTAATTGTACTCTCTGCAGTGTTTAAATGCTTACATATACACACACAGTTACTGTCCCTCCACACATACGACTCGGTTCTGCTTCTATGCCCCATCTTTGTTTACTATTTCCACCGAGGCTCCTAGACTTCTGATTGGCCAACATTTCTACGGTTAGGAATATATCGCCACCTGCTGCTTTGGCATGTTCCTAGCAGCGTTTTCCTTCATTTCTGCGTTTTACGTGTGGACGGGATTATTTTTAAAACGAAACGGAAAATCTCCGCAAAAATACCCGTAACGTGTGGACGAGCCCCCAGTATTACAACAAAGCATGTAATAGCCCTGCTGCTGCTCTGCCAAGCGTGGTGTGTACACGCTAACCTGTGTTTACATGTAAAAGTCTTAATAAGGTCTGTTTAAACGTTTCACGTCATTATTTCCATGTTGGCTTGAAATGTCTCCCTCTGCTGGCTCTGCAGCTTACTGCACATTTGGAGGGTCACAGCGTGAAATGGACACTGTGGACGGCGTGTCTTTTACCCACTTTGCTGTGATATCGGGACAACGGGACAGCGTTTGTGCTGTTGGAGCCTTTTTAATGACATCATGTGACCAACAATATGGCTGCTGTGAGGTTACTGTACAGAGCGTCCACAAAGGCGGAGCTCCAGTTTGAGTGAAATTCAAGGATTTTGATTGGATGTTACTAATGAGCAGGTATGTACGTAATTTCTGATTGGATCAAAACAGCCTGGAGTCCATCTTTTATGTACAGTCTACTGTGAGTAAGCACGCGTCACGCCGCTTTCACTGGTCCAGCAGTCAGCACTGGTGGCTGAAACAGGCTGCAATGCGGAATCAAAGGATTCTAAACAGCGCAATGACATCATAAGCGTGATGACCTCATCGGCGGCGTCTGTGGGCGGGTTCACGTAAACAGACTGAGACACTCGGAAAGTTTATTTTCACTGCTTTACTGAGAAAGATCCAAACGCTCTGACAGCGATCACATCAGCACACATCAGCCTCAAAGATTCAGCTGTGGCGTGATCGCCGAAGGCCAGTGATGCCTCCAAGACTGTCACAAGGAGCCACAACACCTGAGGAGGAGGAAGAGGACGAAGAGGAGGAGTTAATGAGCAGCAGATGATGAAGAGTGGAATTCAGCGTGCATGTGACAACTTCCTGTTCTCACCTGAAACTTGATGAAGGTCACAGGAAGTGTCCAGACCTCCTCATGTCCAGCAGCCTGGTGCTCGGCACCCCCTGCAGGAAGTTCTGTCAGCGCTGTATTTTCTTTAGGTTTTGATTTTCTCGTCCAACGCTACAAAAATCAAAACCTAAAAAAACCACAGAGCCGCAGCAGCAGCACAGCGGCGCCGTGGGACACGCCCCTTCCTGTTTAGAAAAAAAACAAACAAAAAACACACTGGGTCACACAGACACTGCTGAAGGAATACCTGAGATCACGCTTCTTTACCCTCCCCCACAGCCACACCTCCAAACATGACGGTCAGCACCGCAGTTTTAGGTCACGCCCTCCCTTAAAGAGGAACCATCCTCTGACCCTGCTCCGCCATGATTCCTAACAGCATCCATGCAGCGATCCAGGAATGTTGTCAGAGCTCGCTCGATGTCAGAAACATTTAGTAATAAAAGGTCAGAGCGGCGTGCCTGTCTGAGGCCACAGCAGAGGGGATACAGCGGCGAACAACAGCTGCTTCACAGGTGACGTGACCTGTGGAGACTGTGCGCCAAGTTTTACCGCACGGTTGCCGGGCTGGTGTCACTACGTCAGTCCTCAGGTGGTTGAACAGGACAGGTGAGCCCTGTGGGGTTCCTGTTCCTGTCACCTGCATCCGATTGTATCCAGATATCAAACATGGCCGACACTGCGGTGATCGTTACCGACCTTGATGCATGCGCACAGTCGAGCTAACATTGGAAAAAGCTCTCGTCACCTGAGACCGCCTCCTCAGCCTGAACACGAGGTGATCGGGGTTGTCCGGGTCAGAGTGCGCTAACACGTGTTTCATCCACTAACGTCCACATCACTGCCGCTCCAGCTGTTCTAATGCGGCGCTCAGACGTCCCTATTATACCCGATGTCCTGACGGGCCTGTCGGAGCAGATGCTGTGCATCGACCGGAGGTCGGACCAGCGAGCTCACCTGTGAGCCCGGCGTCGCTCACTGAGCTTTCTGTCAGCGCCACAGCCCTGCTGCTGTTGCCTAGCAACAGGCTCCCTCTGCATTTCAGCAGGACCGAAGGAAGCTGCAGAGCGTCACGTTCAGCATGCAGCTCTGTAGTAATCAGTAATCAATCAACATTAATGAATCCATATGGATGACCTCAGCAGGCTCGCTGCGTTACATTCTCTAAGGGTGTGGAAACACTCCAACATCTTTACCACGGAAACATGTTTCCATGGTTACTGCTGGATGATGAACAGTGACGGCCATTTAAAACTTTTCTACTCCTGGATCTTTATGACATCATCAGCACCATACAGATTGTGAGGGGCAGCCAATCAGAAGCCAGCTGTCTAAAAGGGGAGGGACTACAGTAACTTGTTTCAGACAGATGATGATGTTAGGATAGAGGAGTATGACTGCGAGCCCTGAATCATGCTAAGCTGCTCTGAGTAAAAGATTCTGAGCATGCTGAGTTCTCACCTGCTGTCATGGCAACAACCTCTGGAGATCAACACCGCAGTCGTGGATGAGGAGCTGACACTGTCAGTCAGAGCCAATCATAACGGAGAGACACAGCTGCACAGAGAAGAAGAGGGCGCAAGTTATTACAGGCAGCACCTAGGAAACACTCCACACAACAGGGGGGGCTGTTCCCGACTCGGAAAACTCCATTCCTCCTGGTCGTTGAGCTATCGATCCCGCTTATTGGTTCTTGCACTTGTGTTATGATCAGCTGATTTTAATTGGCGTGTCGGAGGAGGAAAACGGTGGCGCAGTCTCCAGCGTGGATATGCACGTCACTTTTATTTTATTGCACAAAAGGACGAGATACAAACTGCAGTCTGCTGCTAACACAACTTCACTCTTTACAAGCATCTGCACAGACAGCATGCTAACGCTAAGCTAGCCAAGAACCCAGAGTGCACCAGGTAACAAACAGATGAGCAGTCAGACTGCAGCCTCCTCTACCTGTTCAGAATCACTGTTGCGACCGCTTTTTGTGCTGGTTTTCATCATTGCGTTGTACTAAGGCAGGGGTGGGCAACTCCAGGCCTCGAGCGCCAGTGTCTTGCAGGTTTTAGATATCACCCAGGTTATCACACCTGAATCAAATGATTAGTTTGTTACCAGGCCTCTGGAGAACTACAAGAATGGTTGAGGAGGTAATTTAGCCATTTGAATCAGCTGTGTTGGATCAAGGACACATCTAAAACTTGCAGGACACCGGCCCTCGAGGCCTGGAGTTGCCCACGCCTGTGCTAAGAGAAAGACCTGAGAGACGTGTGTGCTGCTACGTGGGGCTGTAGCCTCGGGGTTATATCGTTAGATGGTAATTACGAGCGCTTCAGATCATTTTACACTGGAACATGAAAGTAACGAATAGTAGAACAAAGTGTTCTGTGTAATATGTTACTGATGACAACAAAGAAGGAAACCTCAGCAGGCTCAAACATGCGACCCACAGCGTGTAGTTCATTTACATGACTGTAATGACTTAGTAATGCTGGTGACAGACAATCCATAAGAGACTGAATACTGGGATCGCTCAATTCCTATCAGTTCCCATCCCCAGCCAGCTGATGACATCATAATGTTAAACTGTGACATGAAATGTGGACCGTGGGTTCAGGACCTCAGCGTCCACGCACATAAACATCGCTCAGCTGGAAATGAATCTGCAGTAATCCTGATGACAGGCAGGCAGCTGTACACTCTGAAATCTGACTGTCAGAGCAGCACCTGAACAGAGCATCGTAAATAAAGCAGAGTCCATCATTATTTTAATTTCACACACAGAGACCAGCTGTCAATTTACCTTCTTATAAATATACATCATCTTTTCTAAAGAAAGCTCGTTTGTATAAATGTGAAGATGCATTTGTGGTTTTCCTGTAAACGTCAAACTACACCACTCCGTGCGGATGCTTCAGATTATAAAGATGAAACGTTTAAATGTTGGCGGACATGTTCTCCCTTTTATTGTTTCATATTACACATTTATTTTAATCGTAGACACGAAAAGGCGTTTTGATATTCACATATGAGAACACAATAAGAACATCTCCACACTGAAGGTGAAAATGAACGCTGACAGCCTGCAGTTACCCGCTGATAAACCTTAAAAGGGGCGCATTCCGAACCCCATTGAAGAAATCTCCGTTTTAACGTTGGTGTTAAATTTCCCGGGATAGCGAAGGAAACCCTTCAGATCGGTTAGCGGCCGGTAACGGCGGGCTGTGCCGCTGTTTTCGGCAGCCTCGTTTATCCCCCAGTTATTTGGACCTGGACGGGAGGACTGAGGTTTCCACCCAGTCACGTAGGTTTCGGCGCCGCCGACGAGAATGGTATTTATCGACGACAGCGACACATAAAAACGCTAAAAAGGTTCATTTTTCTTACACGCAGCTTCCTTATGGGTGAGCCGAATTGACGGGCGGCTTCTCGGCTCTCACTGAGGACATTACACCGCAGTTCAGGCGGAAAAGACGGGAGCGGTCAGCGCCAGGAGCGAAAACCGGGATTTCTGACGGCTGCTTCGGAGCTAGCCGTTAGCAGCTGCTGCTAGCGCTGCCGCAGCGGTCAGCCACCGCTGCTGCAGTGCGGACGGACGGACTCACGGGCAGAGCGCGGACCGCTCCCGGTGCTCCCCGGCCCCGCGGACAGGCCGCTGGCTCTCGGCGAGGACTCCTCCCGTACCCGCGAGCCCTGCCGTCGATCCATCGGGGCGTTAGACCGTGAGGACCGGACCCTCCGTCTCCTCCGTTCGGTGCCAAGATGTCTGCGCCGCGGCGGAGCTCCGCGTCAGCTGACGGAGCCCCGCCGGCCGCGTCCCGCTCAGAGCACCGCCCTCCTCCGCCGGGACACTCCCTGCCCTGCGGGACAACAGCTGACCGCCGCGGCTCCCTGTGCCAGCGGCCCGGGGTCTGGTGTCGATGTGGTTCGAACACCGGCGCGTCCCGGTCCCCCGCCGTGCCCGCTCCCGGAGCCCGAGGCGGCAGCTGAACGGTTTGGGACGCGTCCCAGCAGAAAATAGTGCGGTGTGAACACGAGCCAGTGACGTCACTGTCCGGGCCCAGACATCAGGGGTCCCCAAAGACCAAGGTTAGGCTTCAGGGTGACCGTGGGAGAATGTGTTCACTACAACGAATTGATGAAGGAGGCGTGTTTTGTTTCTGAGTGGAAAAGTTCAGATTGAAGCTCTTCAGGGTCACCGGACATATTTCTCTGTTTTTACATGTTCTGGATTCTTTTTCAAATATTACCTAGTTTTGACTTTTACACTACCTGTATAAATGAATTACTTTATTATTTTTATTCATGTGGATATTGAACTTATATGTCTATAAATCCACATCACGTGAAAAATGACACGTTTATTTTGTTATAAAAATAAACTTGTGATATTTATGTCATATGTACTATATCCACATGAATAAAAAATAAAACAATTCTGACCAGTTCTGTTTACATTATACATGCTTCCCTTAGGCAGCATCATTAGAAGACATAGCATACATTTTCACTGCTATGCAGATGACACACAGCTCTATCTGTCCATGAAGCCAGGTAACACACACCAATTAGTTAAACTGCAGGAATGTCTTAAAGACATAAAGACCTGGATGGCCGCTAACTTTCTGCTTCTTAATTCAGATCAAACTGAGGTTATTGTACTCGGCCCTGAAAATCTTAGAAATATGGTATCTAAGCAGATTCTTACTCTGGATGGTGTTCACCTGTCTCACAGAGCCTGAGCTTCACGGCCCATGAGGCCTCTGTGTTTTGTAGTTTTTGTCCAGCGTCACCCATCGTTCAAAGAGCCTGCTGTAATCAGCTCAGCATGCAGATCGGACAGAAGCATTTCACACGTTTCAAAGACTTTTATTGTTTTAAACAACTCAAATGTCTGCAGAGGATTCACAGCGTTTCTCTGAAAGCTGTGATGGAGCAAGAAAAGGTGGAAACGTCACACAGACAGCTGGAGGAAGATTTAAAGGTGACTGTGAACCGCTCGGTCACATGACTCCGCACACCTACAGAGGTGGAGCTTCTCAGAGGTTCACGAACCTGTGAACATCTCATCTACACAACGTGACATCATCAGGACACTCAGAGCAGCAGGAGGAGTCTCTGTGCGCAGGGACGAGGCCGATAACGAATAAAAGGATCATAGTTTGTGAGATTCACACAGTCTGGTTCATAAAAACAGGAAACTGTGACTGTTGGAGTCTTTCTGGGTTCAGTCGCTTTGGTCTCTGAACGATGTAGAAACTGTTCTCCAGGCTTTGGTCACCTCTCAGCTGGACCACCTGACTCAGGTAACATCAGCAGTGAAACACGCCCAAAGCTGCACCGTGGATCAGGACCATCCTCCAACCACATCGCTGGTTTCACTGGATTTTTCTTTCTTTCAGGTTTGGTGTTTCAAATGTCTGCTTCACTCTGCTGTCACTAACAAACGAGTGACCCGAAGACACGAGCGGCTGAAACCGGGTCAGCGCAGACTCGAGGAAACCGTCAGTGAGCTGGACTTGCTGGACCTGCAGGCCTGCGGACGACAGCCAGGTTGGCAGGGCGTATCTGCGGTCAGTTTCCGTTTTCTCTCGCTGACCTGAACCTGTTTCTGCTTCCGGTTTGCATCTCCTGTCGAGCCCAACCCGGCACACGTTTCAGCCTCCAGCAGCTCCTGGAGACGAAGCTCAGCTTCCCTCTGAGATGTCCTCACGGACAGGAAAAGGAGAACGCCGCTTCGATGGAGAACAGAAGAGCCTCAGAGCGAGGTCCTGACGTGATAACGGATCAAATCGAACACTCCCGGCCTCTGAGCTGCTCCGATCTTCAAACACGTGAGGATGGCGGGTTGGACAGGTGAGTGCTGGAGGCAGGTGAGGTCAAAGGTGTGCCGCTTCACAGTGGAGGTTCATAAATAAATTCTAAATATGACAAAGAGCAAACCTTCGAACTCGACAGTTTATAATCACGAAAACATTTCCAGGTCCCACATCATGTGATCACATGTGATCACATGAGATCACATGACATCCACAAAGAAGTCGCCGGGGTTTCCCATGGCCATGCGGAAGGACTGTCGGGAGGCGGAGACTCCAGGCTGGGCTGTTGGAAGGTCGTGGCGCTGACCTCTAGATGACGGGAGGAGGTCTTCAAAGGAGGTCAGAGGTCGCTGGATGCTGCTGTCGCTGAGAGGCTCCGCCTCCAGACGCTTCTCAGTAGAGGCACTCGCTTCCTGTTTGGAGGCTCTCAATTCGCTCCCTCCTGCTCCTCCCTCCTTCTGATTGTCGCTGCAGTTTGAGCCGCTGCTACAGCTTCCTGTGAGGTTGCAACAAACATGACATCATTGCTTAAAAGATCATGATGTCAGTCATTTCACAGCAACCATATTTGGACAAGAGCGGCCAGCTGATCAGTAACAGCCAATCAGAACCCACTGCGAGTGTTTGTACACGAGCGCGTCCGTTACCTTCACTGGGTGGGCCTCCTCCTCCTCCGAGGGCTGGCAGCTGGTGGAGCGGGTGGGGGGAGCTGTAGGGGTGGGGGATGGGGTACTGGTAGGGGAAGGTGAGCTGGTCGCAGTCAGACCCTCGACTGGAGGCTCCTTCCTGATCCATCAGTGACATCACAGCCATGTCTGAGGAGGAAGCACAGAGTCATCATCAGAGCAGCAGAAACCTCAAAGTCACGCTCTTATTGTGAAACGTTTTTAAATTCCTGCCCTCACCTCCACAGAGATCTCCAAACACATAATAGCACTGCTCGGAGAAGGTCACCTTGTTGATAGTGTGCCGGATAAACCCGGCCTTCAGCAGGTTGCCGGCGTACTTGCGAGCCTCGCGTCGGTCGATGAAGCCGTCTACGTTACGGTGCAGCCAGTCCACCACGTCTGAACCTGCGCGGGCAGAGGGAGGCCGTCAAAGGTGAGGCACAAATAACTTCACGCTTTCCCAAAACCAACCCCCGCTGCGGTTGAGCCATCACCAAAGCTCTGCGGGGATCCGACGGTCCGCAAGCCGATGAACGTCCCTGGAACCAGAACCAGCTCTAACTGGTACTCGCTCGCTCTCCGAGCCTCGTGGAGTGAACGTCCTCACAGGGCGCCATTCATTGTCTGACGGCTTCTTGCTAGCAGACTGTGGTTACCTAGGTAACCCTCCAGCGTATTTACTACCAGTGTAGTATCCTGTACTCTCATTGGTTGGAACCTTAGTTGCTCATCTCGAAGCTGATAAAGGTTTATCTTGGGACCCGCGCACTTCAGTGTGGATAACAAACGCCTGGCACACTGATGATGATGGTTTTGCTACCATGGCGCCCCGTGGGCGACATATTGCTCCGTACTCTTATGATAGTACTGCTAGCTGCTGTCGCATCTGGATCTTCAAAGCTAACGTTGGTCTGGATTCAACATGGCCAGTGACCAATCAACACTGTTGTGATGTCATAGCAATGTGGAAAAAAAACCTGTCGAGCATGCCTCGTATAAGAAAAGAACTGCTCTGACCAAGCAGATAGACCCTGGATAAGGGCAGCCTGCCACCAACACCGTCGGAGGCACTTATTTCCCTTGTCTTAAAGAAAAACAAAGACCTGCTTGACTGTAAGAGTTACAGACCAATAAGCTTGATCAATTGCGATTGCAAAATTTTAGCCAAGGTACTAGGAACCAGATAAGATAAGGTCATGACTTACTTAATACACCCCGACCAAGTTGGTTTTATTCGGACTCGCAGCTCTGCCGATAATGTTAGACGCCTAATTGACATTATGTGGGCAACCCAGAATAAATCCCCTACGGGGGACTTTTCTCCAGCTATAGCCCTCTCCCTAGATGCAGAGAAAGCATTCGACAGGGTAGAGTGGCGTTTTCTATTTTGTGTAATGGAAGCATTTGGCTTTGGCCCAAAATTCATAAGGTGGGTCAAACTTCTCTACAACAATCCAAGAGCATCAATACTAACCAACCGTATTATATCACAGCCCTTCGACCTCCACAGAGGTACGAGACAGGGCTGCCCACTGAGTCCTCTGCTTTTTGCTCTAGCTTTAGAGCCTCTGGCAGCGACAATACGTAGAGACCCTGATTTTCCAGGTATCCAGGTCCACAATAATAATCACAAATTGATGCTCTATGCTGATGACGCCCTGATCCTAATATCGCAGCCAGAACGCTCTCTACCTGCTCTCTTAAGAATTATTAACCGGTTCTCTAATATATCAGGATATAGAGTAAAATGGTCAAAGTCTGAAGCGCTCCCTCTGACAGCCTTCTGCCCCAAAACCCTGTTCCAGCCAGGGGACTTCAGCTGGCCTCAGACTGGTATTAAATACTTGGGCATTACATTCCCCCGTTTGTTATACAACATAGTTCAGGCTAATTTTGAACCTCTATTGCAGCGGTCCCCAACCCCCGGGCCTCGGACCGGTACCGGTCCGTGAGTCGTTTGGTACCGGGCCGCGAGAGTTGAGGCTCAGGTGTGAAATGTATGGTTTTCAGGGTTTTTATCGGTTTTCAGCGTTATTTTGTTATCGTTTTTATTGTTAACTCGGTTTTCCTGGGTCTTTTCACGTGTGTTATGAATAAATCTTCTTTTTTTCAGTACCGGTACTAGTTTTATTTTGTTGTATTTATCCGCGATACCTTAAAGGCCGGTCCGTGAAAATATTGTCGGGCATAAACCGGTCCGTGGCGCAAAAAAGGTTGGGGACCGCTACTCTATTGGACAAGTTCAGAACCGACATAATTAGATGGTCCCCTTTGTTTCTCACCCTTTGGGGTAAAGTTAACATCATCAAAATGAATTGTGCTCCAAAAATTAATTACCTACTACAAACACTCCGCGTAAAAATCCCATCAAAATATTTTCAGCAATTTGACAGGTTATGTAACCAATTCATATGGAATAACAGACGCCCTAGAATACAGCTTAAAAAACTACAGCAACCAGTGGACTCAGGTGGCCTGGGGGTCCCAAATTTACTGTTTTACCATTATGCTTTCAGTCTGAGACACATGGTTCACTGGGCTCTCCCTCCAGAACGAGCCCCCCCCCATGGTTTAGTCTGGAGAGTGCTTTGTGCTCACCACTCCCTCCGATGCACATTTTAACCACCAAGCTCCCACCAGATATACAAACCCACCCCATTCTTTCGTTTTTGCAGACGACATGGAAGAAGGTGGCCTTGCTATTAAATTTTAACTCCCACCTTCATACTGAGGCCTCCATATGGCTCAATCCCAAACTCTGCATTGATAAGTTTCCGTTTTTCTGGAGACTGTGGGTCCAGAGAGGGATACTTGTTCTCGGAGACCTGTATCAGGGGAGAATTCTCAAGTCCTTCAACGACCTTAAAGCACAGGTTCAGTTGCCACAGAGTCAGTTTTGGAGGTATTTGCAGCTCTGGCACTTATTGCTAAAATCCTTTGGTTCCTCCTCCACACCACCTCCACCTATTGAATATCTCAGCTACATCAAACAACTCTTTAGGGGAGGTCGTGAAGTCTCTAAATATTACTCAATGCTTGTTGAGGGCACAAGTAAAGGGCTACCCGCCCTCCGGTTAGCTTGGAAATCTGACCTTGGTGTGGTTTTTACAGATCAGGAATGGACTACAATTTTGCAGAATAGTAAAAAGGTGTCCAGGGAACCTAGAACGAGACTAATCCAATTCAAATTATTACACTGAATTTACTGGTCGCCACACAGACTGTATAGGGTGAACCTCATACAGTCCCCTGAATGCTGGAGATGTCAGACTGGGGTGGGCACATTGACCCATATGATTTGGAGCTGTCCTAAAACCCAAATCTTTTGGACTGAGATATATGACTTTATCAAATCAACTATACGATGGGATATTCCTTTCTCACCAAGACTATTTGTTTTGGGGGACCCATCACTCCTTAAATATGCTCTGCCTAAGGCCGCTGAGTGGGTACAGACTGCATTGATGCTGGGGCGTAAACTCATTATCTCCCAGTGGAAGGCCCTTCCATCCCACCTGTCTCTGTATGGCATATTCAACTAGGGAGACTCACACTAGAACAGGGGTCGGCAACCTGCAACTCTCTTTACACAGGCTTCTTTGGGAATAAATTAGAAGTGGAGAGTTTCCACCTGAAGATGGATATTGATCCATATCTGTCCAGAATAAAAACACCATGATCAGACTAGAACTTGGAGAGTGGCTCCACCGTGACAGACATTGCTCACGCCTCAATTCAGATGACAGCTACAGTCCTCGTAAACTGACTCAGGCAGATGTCAGAGTGTTCAGGATCATGTCATTGTAAGACCACGGCAGACCCGTAGATCAAAGGCTGGCTGTTTTGTTTTGTTGTTTCGCGCCACAGCCGGCTGTAGCATAGAACTCACAGCCCAACACAAACCACCAACAACAACAGCAGAGAGAGCACAGACTTTAAGTTTGTTTGTTTGTTGCAGACCACGCCCGCCGCACACATTAACCAGGTTTTTTATTTATCTATTTTCATCTTTCTAGTGCTTTGTTATTTTTTTAAAGTCCCCCAACAGCATTTTGGTTTTGTATTCTACTGGATCATTTTAGTTCTGCTGTCTTTGCTGATGCTTTTTTTTAAGAGTTCAAAATGTGATGTAATCCTGTCTCATGGACAGTGGACTGTAGTGTTCTAAAAAACAATATATACAATCAAATATTAATCACAAAAAACAAACAAACCTGTCGATGTCCCCTCGGGGAAAAAATAAAAGGATCAGACTAGAACTTAGAAAGGGACAGACATTGGAATTCTGACGAAGCGCACTGGGATGTCAGAGTCATGCAGTAAGACCCACGTCGGCTGGCTGTTTCCATAGTCCAATTTTGTTTATCTCTTGCGATGACACTGTTCACAACAATGTGACAGGTCACCTGCCATGTTGAACCCAGACCAACGTTAGCTTTGACGATCCAGGAACAACACCAACACGGGAATACCAGAGCGAACGCCTGCTCCTACAGGGGAGTGTGGGTTCGGCCGGTGGACATGACCCAGTACACCGCGCTGGCTCGCGGGCTAAACGAGCTGAGGGTAGCACACAAAGGGCCCCTGTGTGTGACGGACATCATTCATAGCTCTAACGTTGGCGGTGTACAAAGTCATAGAGTGGAGGGAGGGTCTGGATCGACTGAAGGTGGAGACCAGGTCAGAGCGAAGAGCGAGTACATGAAGACGAGACGATGGGGTTTTCTCAGTGACTGAACCCACATGTGATGGTCAACAGAGGTTAAAGGTCAGGGTTCCAGGATTCAGACCGAAATATGAGGCGGACTCCTTACCAATGAAAGCGTTGGGGATGGTGATCTTCAGCCACATCCTGTCTCGGACCTCCAGGCCAGACTCGGGATTGGCCATCGCCTTGACAACCATGGTCATGTCACTGTGGATATTGAGGTGGTTCTCCTCGTTCACGCCTGGAAAAAAGCAGCAGGTTAGCGTCTGACGGACAGGTGACGGTAGCTGCAGAGGATGGTGGGTGTCATACTGTAGTGTGGGAGGAGCCTCCCCGTCATGGCGGCGGTGTGAGACACCCAGGCAGCGGGGTCGATGGGACGGACTGGCTCGCCTGTGGAGATTTGGATGTGTGATGTAATCAGATTACTTTATGTAACACCTCTTGTGTGCCAAACAAATACCAATTATAACTCACTTCTCGGCAGCGTGAAGCAGCCTCGCGGGTTCGGATCCCAACACTTTGCCACCGTTAGCGTCACCGGACTGAAAGGAAGATGAAACAGATCGGTCATTATTCAAACAGTAACTTTATTCTCAAAGCAGCCTCCACACAAGCTATGGACTTTGCTCTGACATAACAAAGTCCATAAACTTTGTTACGTCAGAGCATCAAACTCTACCACGATTTCAGGTTATGCAAGGTTACACCAGCCACCAACCAGCTGATCGTTCCTCACTGAAGCCACCATTTAATCGCTTTATCACTCAATGCAGCTCCGAGCTGAAGCACGACAGGAAAACTATTTTAAAGTACAAAAAGAAGGTTTAGAAATTGCTGAGAATCTGAGGATGCAGTACCAGTAATGACCAGCAGATGGTGACAAAGATCAGCTTAAAAAAACAAACAGGAAGTCACACGATCACGAGAGTGACGTCATGTTTTTTGTTTTGGTTTGGAAAACAAAACAAAGGAAAACTTTCAGCAGCTCCTTTTAGGAGGCGCCACAGCAGAGCTTCTCCTCCTCGGTCACTCCAGCCCTCTGCACGTCCTCCTCTCCTCCCGCCTGGCAGCTCCACCTCCACCCTCCCTTCTCTGCACATGCTCAAACCAGCTCAGCCTCTCTGACTCTGAGTGGTCCCTCTGATGGACTCATCATCTCCCAACAAACATCTGAACACCTTCAGCTTGACTCCACCCTCTCCATCACATCACAGCAGGACATCTTTAAAACTTCTCCTTCGGTCACACTCGCCTCCAACCGCCCCACCCTGCCTGCACTCTCCTCTTCAGCTCTCTGTGGATGGTCGATCCCAGGTATAAAAATTCCTCCACCATCACTACCTCTGCTCCCTCCACCAGTGCCCCTCTCATTCACACACAGGTTTTCTGGCTTGTTTCTAGTGAATTTGATTCTTCTTCTCTCCAGAGCATACCTCCACCTCTGCAGCTCTCCTCCACCTGCTTCCTGCTCTCATTACAGATCACAGAGTCGTCTGCAAACACGATCATCCACAGTAACTCCTCCCAGGGATCTGTGTCCTCTTGAGACCCAACTCGTTGGGTGTACTGCACCGTGGAGTCACTCGATTTCAATGTCAGCCCTAGAAAACGTTTTCATTCAGTTACATTCAATTCAAATTCAAACGGGCAATTCAAAGAGCAGGAAGAGTAGGTGTAAGAGCCAATTAAGTGCTAGTTTATTGGTATTGGTAAAATGATTAAAGGAGAAATCTACATTTTTGTTGTTAAGTATATAATTTCCAGTTAATTTCCAAATACTGTTATGTTAAAAGTATAGAATATAGAAGTGCGACATTTTAATGCGCTTTTTGGTATTTTGGGCTTCCAACACACTGTAATTACGTAGTTGGGGAGTCGGAGAAGCTGGAAGCAACACAGTTTTTTGACCGAGTCTTGCCATGTAAATTCAGTTTCATCACTGCAAAAACTCAAAATCTTACCAAGAGTATTTGTCTTATTTCTAGTCAAAATTATCTCATTACACTTAAAATAAGACAGAATCAGCTAAAGGGCAACATTTCAGTAAGCTAAAGGAACTTATTTCAAGCTAAAATATCTTGTATTAAGTAAAAAAATCTGCCAATGAAACAAGTGAAAATTGTCTAGTTTTTTTTCTAGTTTTAAGATTTACTGTCTTGAAACAAGTTCCTTTACGTAGCTTACTGAAATGTTGCCCTTTAGCTGATTCTGTCTTATTTTAAGTGTAATGAGATAATTTTGACTAGAAATAAGACAAATTTGAGTTTTGAGTTTTTGCAGTGATTAAACATCCTTTTTAAAAGAAAAGTACCTGGTTTTGCTCGCGTTTCAAATGCATGTTGCCGGACTGACTCCTAAAGGTGGTACAGAAGAGTGAAACAGAGACGGAGTGCCGCCGCTACAGTAGGTATGCACTGCTCAAAGAAACTAAGGAGACACTTTGCAAACATCAGATCTCACTGGGAGAAATGAAGTTGGGTAAATGATGGGGAGGAAATGATGCCACATCGCTTGACAAAAATGAAAATGATCAACCTGCAGAGGCTGAATTCAATGACACCCCAAAAGATCAAAGTGATAAAATGATGCAGCAGGCGAGTCCATTTGAAAACTTCCCTGCAGCAACTCTAAACGGTCCTTGGTAGTTTGTTTGACCCATCAGGGCTTTTAATGAGTGGAACGTTGCTGTCCTGGGGTCCAGGAGCTCAGAGGTCATCTACTGGCATCAGTTCCTTCATCCTGCAGGAAACGCCTGCACTAATGGCAGTTAGGGTGTTGCTGCCTGTACAGGTCTGTATGTCCCTCCATGGATATGGGGTGGCTGTAGCTCAGGAGGTAGAGCAGGTCACCTACTGATCGGAAGGTTGGTGGTTCGATCCCTGGCTCCTGGCCAAGATACTGACCCCAAGTTGCTCTCTGATGCATCCATTGGAGTGTTAGGAAAGCACTCAGTATAGAGAATGGGTGTGACTGGGTGAATGTGGCGTGTTGTTCAGAACGGTTTCAGTACTCCGAGAGAGTAGAAAAGCGCGGTATTACAATCAGTCCATTTACCATATGCCTCCCCATCAGTGACGGCAGAGCACAGACGGTGACTGCCCAGAACTATCATTGTATCTGTACAATGAGAATAAAAGGTTATTCTACTTTATTCTATTCAAACCCACCATACCCAGTATGAAATCATAACGTTCTCAGACCCCTTCACATCTGTCACATGGGGTCCGTTCTTCGTACCTCGCTAAGTAAGTTAGCCGGATTTGATTGTTGACGATTTCGCGTGATCTTGGATCGTTCGGTTCTTCAAGCTCATCCGGGACTTGCTGTCATAGCAACAGATCCGTGGCGTAAACCTGCTCGGGAGCAGGCTTACTTTATGTAAACAGGATTAGATCGCGACCACTCAGGTATGTCCGCTTCATTTATCTGAAAGCAACAGCGATATTTCTCCACTGTTTCTCCATAAATAAATATTATCAATGTAACTAAAGATAATGCAGTATTTGATTCTTTTATTGATTTCATACAGATACATACAGGTCATTTCCTAAAAAGGGAAATGTACTATTAATCATTCTATTATCATGTATTTGATTATTTCAGATGTAATTCATATTTTAGGATAGTAATAGTAAATTACTATATATATATATATATATATATATATATATATAATCAAGATGAGAGACCACGGCTATAAAAGCAAAGGTGGATTTGGGAAGTCTGTCGCATCTTAGCCATGTCCTGTCCGTTTGTATCTGCTGAGCAAGGAAGGTGCAAGATTGATAAGGAGAGTTTACAGAATTTAGCGTATATTGCGGGATAGACAGGATCCTTCCTGTCCTTCCTCCTCCTCATATATATATATATATATATATATATATATATATATATATACACACACACACACACACACAGGGGCAGGACCACCACCTGTCTTTATTTGCTCTGCCCTTTTTTTGGTTGCTGTTATAAACAAACAAACAGATTATTTCAGGGTCTCTTTTCAGGAGACTAAAAGCAATATAAGTGATAAATATTACCATTCTGTAGAATATTCTTATATTTCACTTTTACTTGTTCCCATGTTCTAGTGGGTCCTGTTTATGTGGGATTGTCTAATGTGAAAGAGGATATAATGGAATATGATATAAGCTAAATTATTCTGTGCTGTCGTCCAGTTCAATTTGTCAGCAACTTTCTGGTACCAGCCCCTCTCCCTTGCTTTTGCAGCCTTTGCAGTGTTCCATCTTCGTGCGTTTTAATTAAACTCTGAAACTCCTGAAATCCCTCAATCAAGAGGGTTCTTGGTCTGTCTGTCAGTGGCTTCTATCTCCTGCTTTGGCCAGCCTATTACCCCAGCAGGGTACCTGATCACCGTGAAATACTGAGCGCTGCTGTTGACATCTTCGCCGACCAATCACAGGGTTGCCGATCAATGTTTCTACTCCATGCGTAGCCTTTTAAGCCACCCAGTGATCTCAGATTACTTCATCCAGCTATACTAATCGTCAACAACAGGTGTGTTCGTGTGTATGTATGAGAACCACCACCTGATTAGCGAGACTCAAAGTTAAGCGATAAATATTACCATTCTGATTTGATCTTGTCCCCATGTTCTAGTCATTTGATCTTGGATGTATAATGGAATATGATATAATAAATTATTTACTAACAAGAACCCTCTCTCCTTGCTTTTGGGTGTTCCCTGTTTAAGAATATAATCCACCCACTGTTATCATCTTCAATGCCCTGTACCAACATAGAGCAGAGCAGCTATCTGATTACTTCATCCAGCGCTACTCCAACAGATTAGCGAGGGTCGATTATCTTGTTAATAATGTTTACCTCCTCACTACGCCCTGTACCAACACAGAGCGACTCTGGATACTGTAGCTCCTGTGAAAACTAAGGCCTCAAATCAGAAAACTAAGTCCCAAATGACCTGACCGTGGTATAATTCTCAAACACGTAGCCTAAAGCAGATAACTCGTAAGCTGGAGAGGAAATGGCGTGTCACAAATTTAGAAGATCATCATTTAGCCTGGAGAAATAGTTTGCTGCTTTATAAGAAAGCCCTCCATAAAGCCAGAACATCTTACTATTCATCACTGATTGAAGAAAATAAGAACAACCCCAGGTTTCTCTTCAGCACTGTAGCCAGGCTGACAAACAGTCAGAGCTCTACTGAGCCAACCATCCCTTTAACGTTAACTAGTAATGACTTCATGAACTTCTTCACAAATAAAATTCTTATCATTAGAGAATAAATTACCCATAATCTCTAATAATCGGCTATGTACCACAGGCCTTCAAGCTGGCTGTAGTTAAACCTTTACTTAAAAAGCATCTCTAGACCCAGCAGTCTTAGCTAATTATAGGCCAATCTCCAACCTTCCTTTCATATCAAACATCCTTGAAAGAGTAGTTGTCAAACAGCTAACAGATCATCTGCAGAGGAATGGCTTATTTGAAGAGTTTCAGTCAGGTTTCAGAGCTCATCACAGCACAGAAACAGCTTTAGTGAAGGTTACAAATGATCTTCTTATGGCCTCTGACAGTGGACTCATCTCTGTGCTTGTCCTGCTAGACCTCAGTGCAGCGTTCGATACTGTTGACCATAATATCCTATTAGAGCGATTAGAACATGCTGTAGGTATTACAGGTACTGCACTGCAGTGGTTTGTATCATATCTATCTAATAGACTCCAATTTGTTCATGTAAATGGAGAGTCCTCTTCACACACTAAGGTCAATTATGGTGTTCCACAGGGTTCAGTGCTAGGACCAATTCTGTTTACATTATACATGCTTCCTTTAGGCAGCATCATTAGAAGACATAGCATACATTTTCACTGCTATGCAGATGACACGCAGCTCTATCTATCCATGAAGCCAGGTAACACACACCAATTAGTTAAACTGCAGGAATGTCTTAAAGACATAAAGACCTGGATGGCCGCTAACTTTCTGCTTCTTAATTCAGATCAAACTGAGGTTATTGTACTCGGCCCTGAAAATCTCAGAAATATGGTATCTAAGCAGATTCTTACTCTGGATGACATTACCTTGGCCTCCAGTAACACTGTGAGGAAACTTGAGTCATTTTTGACCAGGACATGTCCTTCAATGCACATATTAAACAAATATGTAAGACTGCTTTCTTCCATTTGTGCAACATCTCTAAAATTAGAAATATCCTGTCTCAGAGTGACGCTGAAAAACTAGTTCATGCATTTATTACTTCCAGGCTGGACTACTGTAATTCATTATTATCAGGATGTCCTAAAACTCCCTGAAAAGCCTTCAGTTGATCCAAAATGCTGCAGCAAGAGTCCTGACAGGGACTAGAAAGAGAGAGCAGATTTCTCCTGTTTTGGCTTCCTTCATTGGCTTCCTGTTAAATCCAGAATTCAAAATCCTGCTCCTCACATACAAGGTCTTAAATAATCAGGCCCCATCTTATCTTAATGACCTTGTAGTACCATATCACCCTATTAGAGCACTTCGCTCTCACACTGCAGGCCTACTTGTTGTTCCTAGAGTATTTAAAAGTAGAATGGGAGGCAGAGCCTTCAGTTTTCAGGCCCCTCTTCTGTGGAACCAGCTTCCAGTTTGGATTCAGGAGACAGACACTATCTCTACTTTCAAGATTAGGCTTCAAACTTTCCTTTTGCTAAAGCATATAGTTAGGGCTGGACCAGGTGACCCTGAATCCTCCCTTAGTTATGCTGCAATAGATGTAGGCTGCCAGGGATTCCCATGATGCATTGAGTTTTTCCTTTCCAGTCACCTTTCTCACTCACTATGTGCAACAGACCTCTGCATTGAATCATATCTGTTATTAATCTCTGTCTCTCTTCCACAGCATGTCTTTATCCTGTCTTCTCACTCACCCCAACCAGTTGCAGCAGATGGCCCCGCCCTCCCTGAGCCTGGTTCTGTCGGAGGTTTCTTCCTGTTAAAAGGGAGTTTTTCCTTCCCACTGTCGCCAAAGTGCTTATTCATAGGGGGTCATATGATTGTTGGGTTTTCTCTGTATGTATTATTGTAGGGTCTACCTTGCAATATAAAGCGCCTTGAAGCGACTGTTGTTGTGATTTGGCGCTGTGTAAATAAAATTGAATTGAATTGCTCAGAGTGAACCTGCTCTCGGCTGTTGAAAGTCTTGGGCACCATTGGTGGACCTGCCAGTTCTGGTATTCTATGGCAAATGCCTGTCGGGCTCCACGGTGCCGGGCAGTGAGCACAGGGTCCACTAGAGGACGTCGGGGCATCAGGCCACCTTTGTTAGTCTGTTTCTGATTGTTTGGTCAGAGACGTTCACACCAGTGTCCTGCTGGAGGGGACGCTCCTCGTGTTCCTCCTTACAAAGAGGAGCATTTACCAGTCCTGCTGAAGGGTTAAGGGCCTTCTATGGCCCTGTCCACCGATAACTGCCCATCTCCTGAAAACTCCTGCATGCTCCTGAGACTGTGCTGGGAGACACACCAAACCGTCTAGCAATGGTACGTATACGTCATCCTGAAGGAGTGTTGGGAAGGTTACTTTTAAAATGTATTCCACTACAGACAACAGAATACATGCCCCAAAATGTATTTTGTCACGTATTTCATTACGTTACTCAATGAGAGTGTTATGATCCAATGTTGTCAGTGTTTGTTTTATGTGTGACTCCTCCCACCAGAGGATGGCTGTGGGTTTTTTCCCCACAGCCACAGGAGGTGGACACCTGGGCGTGCCTGCTGAGTAGTTGGGTGGAGTCTCTTCCTGTCCTCGGATTGGATAATTGGTTGACCACCTCCAGTATTTAACCACCAGATGATAGCCACCTGGCCCCCCCTCTCCTAGCCTCCACCATCCAACAAAGAGCATGTGTTTTTGATTCGTTGTTTCGTAGAGTGTCTGTGCCAATAGATTTGCAAGTATAACCTTATGTGTGTGTGTCTGGCGTTAGTACCTTAAGCTGTAAATAGATTTGTAATGTAGCAATTGTGTATTTTTTTCACCTTGTATATATTGTTCACTGCAGCAGCCTAGTAGGCGTGAGAAGCCATTTTTGTTGATTAAGTTTTCTCCTGTTTTTCGATAGAAGGTTAAGTAAGTGAATTGTCTTTTGGTTGGTTTTCATTTGTGTAGGAAAGCATAGGGACCATTAGGGAGTTTTGTTTGTTACTTTTGGCATTGCTCACTGCTGAAGCAAATAAATGGCTGCTTAGCACTTTAAAAGGTACTACTGTTTGTGTTCTTTCTTGGGTGGCTCGTGTGTGGGGCCAATTTCTTGTTGCGTTTAATACACGGCTAGACTTGGAACATAACAAGAGTAACGTATTCTGAATACTTTGGATTACTTAATATATTAACTCTTAATATAAAATGACTAACAGTAGGTGGACATTGGGTAAGGCTGCACTTTTTGCAGCGATCTCGTATAGAAAACTATTCCGCACGTATATAAAACAGGTCTGAATAGCTTACTTACAGCTGGGCTCGTCAGACACTCTGTTTGGCTGCAGTGGTTATTATTATATTTACATGCTTCCAGCTCCCGTTTCTGCTCGGTGACAGCTCGTACTTTTCCTTTTTCTCCCTCCCTCGCTCACAGACACATCACAGGTATGACAGTCCATTCTCCCTGCAGCACGGACTACACTGCCCATGAGGCTACATTCTTTAGGGCTGTGCCTGTAACACTCTGCCTATTGCCTTCATATTAAATCATTTTTTGAATAATAATTTTTAAAAATATTTTGTCATGTCATTATGCGGCTGCAAGTAGAGGTGACATGGGCCATGAGAGTGAGACACAGGCATTAGAGCCTCTTAATGCGTGTTTTGTTTGGGTTTCCACCGGCGTGGAATTACCAAAAATAGAGAGGGCACAGCCTAACATATGACACAGGAAAAGACCGCCGTGTAATCCATTTATTACAACAAAGTAACTGTATTCTGAATATCACCTTTTAAACAGTAACTGTAACGGAATAAATTTTGTATTTTAAACTGTATTCATGTACTCCATATCACCTTTAACACGTACTGCGGTACATGTACTCCATTACTCCAGTAACTGTGAACTGAAACTGTCATGGTCCTGGGTCGCTGACCCAGTTACTCATTTGGTTTCATTTGTGTTTGGTGTTTATTTGATTCTGTAAACATCATCCCTACCTTTGTGCCCCGCTCAGGTCCCTGCGTGTTTTGTTGTAAAACAGTCTGTGTGTTTCGGTTTTACTTTGTAGGTCTGCTTCTCATCATGTCCATTAGTGTCAGCTGTGTCCATGCATGTCATCTCCATTACCCCCTGTTCGTCGTCGGAACACTGGCCTGTATTCTACGCCTCTGCAGGATGCTTGGGCTGCCCCAGTGCAGGATCCTCAGGTTTCTGTCGCCTCATAAACATCATCATCACCAGTCAACTGCCTGACACTTTCCTCCTAAACTAGCCAAACAGAAACTGCAAATGCAAAACTACTGAAATAGACTCAGAAACAAGTAGAGAGAAAATGTCAGAGTCTCACCTGTAAAAACCATTCCTGTTTTGGGGGTTGGGTCATCGCTCTTGTCCAGTGTTTCCCAACCACTCTGGAACATTATCTGGTTCCACCTAATTGGTACTCTAAGCGACCGGCGTGAGTAACGGGCAGAACAATTACATTCTCTTCCATTAGAGTGGAGTACAACTAGCTGCTCTAATGCGATGGGTTGCCAACAGACAAAGAAGAAATGACATTAATAGTCGTGCTGTGAGACGATGCAGCCGTGAGAGCAATAGATAAATATTTGAAAAGAAAAAGCAGTCAGTCTGACTTGGTCCTGTGAAAGGCCGTAGCATCAGTAGTGGTCAGCACAAAGCAAAACGGGTATACTGGAGACAAACCGAGCCCAGTCCACTATGCCTGAGGCCCAGGGAAAATGCAGTGTGATTTTTCTGATGTGAAATATGTACTGTGGCTCCAAAAGGTTGGCAAACACTGGCTGAGAGCATCTGCTGTTAATTTCATTCAGACCAAAGCAGCAGAATCGGATGAACCCCCCTCGGAGCTGACTGGTTTAACAGACTCAGTGGTCTGGTTAAAGCGTTCCTTTAGTGTTTCTGCGCGCAGCGTCTCCACTGCGACGCAGGAAAAACACCTGAGCATTTGTCAGATAAATCAAAGCTGACTTTAAACCACGTGATCAGCCTTGGTTACCATGGTGATCTAACAGATGAAGCAAAAGGTCTCACCCCGGTTTGTGGACGATCTCTCGGAGGACTCGGACGGCGTCGTCGTTGCTCATGTTCTCGAAGTTGATGTCGTTCACCTGATGGACACACAGACGACACAGCATTGTGAGCCTTCTCGCCACCACCTTTAAAACAGGAAGCGGATTAAACGGCATGAGCGGCACCTGCAGCAGCATGTCTCCTGGTTCGATGCGTCCGTCCGCCGCCACCGCTCCGCCCTTCATTATGGAGCCGATGTAAATGCCTCCGTCCCCTCTGTCGTTACTCTGACCAACGATACTGATGCCCAGGAAGTTGTACCTCTCTGACAGACAGGCAGGCACACAGCAGGGTTAACCTGAGCTCTGCTGCTACGATGAACGTACAAACATTTCTGTCACTGTAAGCTAACAGCCGCTCCATAATAACTCTAGCTTCTTAAACCTGCGTTCTCTCTAATGTCCTGCAGGGGGCGACTCCTGACTGTACTTGTGCATGAGCATGCTGCTCAGCTCACGCTTTCAGCTCTGACTGAACAAGCATCAAGTTACTTTTGGTCCAGTTGGAGTTTCAGAGGAACAGGAAGCAGGGGAGGGTTTAGGGCGGAGCTACGGCGTGATTGGCAGCAGCGCTCGCCCGTGCTGAAGCGTACTCACCCATGTTGAGAGTTACAGTGATGATGTTGAGCGACATGGTGGAGTCAGTGACACTGCTGAAAGACACAGACTGACAGACAGACGGACAGAGAGAGGAGACAGTTACAGACGGACAGACAGACAGCAGAGGAAGGTGAAGGACGGCCCCCTCAGACAGGAAGTTCATCAGTTAACGTCACTGACAGAGTCCACAGGTGTCCGCAGTCCTGAGTCAGCTGACCGGCTCATCAGTGGCACCTGCTGTCAGCCTGGACCAGTCACATGACTGATTCTGACCTATGTGAGCTCAGAGGTCAGACGGCTTTGGTCACAAAGACCGCCCACAATAAGCACCTGCGTGTGACCTTGCACACGTACGAGGAGGTAAAAACCAGCCTGCAGATGTGAGTAGAACCGGTGCATTAGAATTCAGTAGAAAAAACTTTCACTGAAGTTGTTTTGTCACCTGATCTGTGAGGATTAACGAATCACCTGCAGGGGCGGATCTAGAAGGGTGGCATGGGGTGGCAAGTGCCACCCTAAAATGATCCCTTGCCACCCCAGTTTTGCATATGACAGTGTTGTTTATTAAAATACGATAGCATTAACAGTTTGAGCGTAGTTACAGTCAACAGTGAATATAAATGCTAAAACTGAATATATTGCATAGTGTCCCCCTCCACCATTAACAAATGGTTCAGCCCAAAAGCAGGACCGGCTTTTTTCTTGTTTTCAGTAGCAAGCGATGCTTATGATTGTGCCAGAGCACATTTTGAACAACACCATGGGAATTTCGGATTTTACACAGATGGTTGGATGTTACACTCTGGAAATGGAAGCAAGGTGAGTCACGCTGCACCTCCAAATCACATGACTATTTTAAGCTGACGTAGCAACAAGCTGCAGCCACGCTGAGTCTCTATTTCAGCCCACATTGAAAGTTCAGACTTCAAAGTTTATAAATTTTAATCACAGGCCAGTAAATCCAGAGTTATGATAATATATATAAGCCATGCTTTTTACTAAATACCGTCGTCACGTTTCATTTGTGTGTGTGTGTGTTTTAAGCGTTTTCTAAGGTCAGCGCGAAAACAGTAAAGAAAGAAAAAAGCCACCTCTTTCCTATCGGTGGAAAAATGCACCATGTCGACCAATTAAAAAAAAAGTCAACACGTTTTGGTTGTTTAGGAAGAGGGAAAAGTTTTGGGAGTGACGGTAACGGCAGCGAGACAGAGCGAGTTTTTAGATGTGGGAGATTTGTGACGTTTAGTGTGGAGTGTATAGTTAGTGTGCTGTGTTATCTTGTGTAGTTGTTCTGTTGTGTAGTCATTTTGTTTTGTGTGTCAGTGAGGGCACTAATGAATGTCACAAAGGCACATTTGCAGTGTAAACACTGTCACTAAGTAGAAAACCAGCGGTTTGATACACCTGCTGTTGTCAGGCCTGCAGGTTAGTCCCTGTGCTGTTCTCCTCTGTCTTTTGATGAACAAACTTTTTTTTACTGGCACACATCATTTGTGGGGCATCTTATTGCAACACCTGATTGTTCTCTCATTTTAGTTTTAGTAATATTTTTAAATGGTTGTTGAAAATGGAAAAAAAAAAAGGCAGGTGTATTGGCTTCATTTTTAGATAAATAGTTGTATATGTTTACAAAATGTACAATTTATATTTGCATTTCAAGTTATATAAATTTACTCAACATGTCTGTGGGTTTTTTTACAGTAAAAATAATACTAGGATTTTAAGTTCTTTGTGTGATTTCAGATCAGTCATGGTACTATTAATAGTAATAGTAGTACTAATGCAGTATGTCAGGGGAAAAAAAACAACTAAATTCAGTTGAGCTGAAAAGAACGATACCAAACAAGGCAAGGGGGAAAAAATAAAATGAAACAATCTGAGGGTGAA
>NC_052955.1:622845-755345 GCF_013358895.1 Oreochromis aureus | reverse complement strand
ACTGTCGCCGCCACCTGTTGGCTCCACCCCCCTCATATCAGCTGGACAGTGGGCATGGCCATTCAGGCGATCACCTGTAGAGACCACAGCCAATCAGCAGATGGCAGGAAATGCCTGTCACTGCTTAACAAGTGTGCAGGCGGCACCTCTCTCTCTCTGCGTCTTACCTTGGTCACCCACATCTTTCCTCTGCAGCCTCTCTGAAACAGCAGGTTTGACCTCTGACCCCTGCAGCTCATCATGGCTCACAGTAGCAGCACTGAGACAGACATGACATCACTTTCTGTCAGCACTGAGGCCTAGGCTAAAACACGCTTTGTATTCCGGGCCCCGGTGTACTCACTGGAAAGATGGCGGTCTGGAGTCTCCAATACCACCTGTCCTCTCTATGGGGGGTGGGGCTAAGCTGGTGGGCGTGGCCACAGACTGGATATCTGAACCTCTGAAATCCAGCTGGCAGGTGTCTGATGACACCAACTGAAAGGAGGAGAGACATGATGAACACCTGAAGGCTCAGGACACACCTGTGTGTGTGTGTGTGTGTGTGTGTGTTGTGCCTGTTTACCACCACTGTGAGGACACAAATTACAACTGACATCGTGGGGACATAAAGTATTTTCCGTAATAAAGGTTTGAGAGTGGAGCGAGGGAAGCTTTTAATTAGAATCCATTCAGTGTCTTCCAGTTATCCAATTAATAACACAACAAAATGTGTTTTCAGTGTTTTGATGTAATAATAATAATAATAATAAATTTTATTTATGAGCGCCTTTCAAGTCACCCAAGGACACTTTACAATAGGAAGACACATAGTAAAACAATGGCAAAATAAGAACAATAAAACAAAACCACAACATAAAATTAACAAACAGTGGATTCACAGTGAATATGCAGATTTGAACAGATGAGTTTTGAGTTGGGATTTAAACTGGGGGAGAGAACCAATGTTTCTTATTTCTGGGGGTAGGCAGTTCCACAGCCTGGGAGCAGAGCAGCTGAAAGCTCTGCTTCCCATGGTGGTGAGGCGGAAGGAAGGTACAGCAAGCTGGATAGAAGAGGAAGATCGAAGTGAACGGGCAGAACAGGTAGTGGTTAACAGGTCAGAAAGATAAGGAGGAGCGAGGTTATGAATGGCCTTGAAGGTGAGCAGAAGAAGTTTGAATATTATTATGATGTGACTGAAAAAAGCTGTTGTGTGCCTGCAGGTGTGCTTTGCCTGACTGTGTCGTTTTGAGACAAAGGAACAAGTTTGTCCTTAATCATCATCAACAGTCCTCATAAACTCAGCTGTACCGTGTTAGTGTGTTACTGACCCAACAGACGACCCGTCCGTTCACACAGGGCAGCCTGGCGTCATCGTCGCTGATCTCCTCTTTGACCACCCTGTAACACAGCAATGAAAGAAAATTAAACATAAGCACTCCAAAAATATCTAATAGCTACATGTGGGCATCTCAGGTATACAGAAACCACACCCACCTGCTATCAGAACCTCATATTTGTAAGGGGCAGCCAATTAGAATGAGAGACATGCAAGGATTTTGATTGGATGTCACTGAGGTATTAGCAGGTATCTGAGTCTGTGTGATGCTAACCAAACTAGCATTAGCTGATAACTCAGTACTCCATCTCATCCAAATATGGTGACTTCCTGAAACAAACTGGACTAACATCACGACCACAACGCTGAGGGTTTAAAGTGGGCGGTGTCATGATGGCTACGTCCATCTCATATTCACAGTGTGAGTATTACTGCAGCTGTGGCGGGGACACTAACCCCGCCCGGTGTTCTCCTCTGAGACGTCTCCTCCTCTTTGTTACACTCAGAGTCACAGATCAATACTGAGCAGACCGATCGATCAATCATCGCAGCATCAGCTGAGAGGGGTCACACACATGTGTTGGTCTGCCTATCTTTGTGAGGACACGTAGTCACGGACTCCATCCCCCAAACCTGAACCTGGTTGTAATCTGAACCCTGAAACCAACTGTGCACCTCCACGCAGCTGCCACCCCCCCCCCCCAACGTCGGCACCAGGTCCTCACAAAGACAGGAAGGCAAACACACAACCTCATGTGAGGAAACACAAAAGGGATTTTGGTTTTAACTCATACAGTCTGTCATAAAAGCCCTGTGTGTGTGTGTGTGTGTGTGTGTGTGTGTGTGTGTGTGTGTGTGCGTGTGTGTGTGTGTGTGTGCATGTGTGTGTGTGTGTGTGTGTGTGTGTGTGTGTGTGTGTGTGTGCGTGTGTGTGCAGGGATTATAGAAACTCAGATTATTAAACAGTTGTTTCATCAGAGGTTCAGAGTAAATGAGTGAATAAAAATAAACAGCTCACACTGAAACACAGGCTGGGCTTACGAACCGTCAACAGCTGACGTGCATGAATATTAACGAGTGTTGGTTACAAATATGTCGTCATGGAATAAACTTGGTGTTTTTGTGTAGTATGAGTGTGCAAGTCCACAGGCTGTGACCTGTGTGTGTGGGTTTAAAACCACACAAACACAGAGATGAGTTTGAGGCGTGGAACCTGCTGCAGCACGCCCACATCACAGCGCCGCTCCATAAAACCTCTGCAAAAACCAGAGTAGGTGAAACGTGCAGGAGGAGCCCCGGAGCGCCACCCTCAGACCGGAGGGCGAGGGCGGTCTGGAATACAGAGAGCGAAGGGCGGGAACATGTTGGGGAGCCCGATGTCACGGGGACGCCACAGATATGAACAGATGTGAACATGGGTGGATGAAGGCTGACAAGGCTTATCCACGCGGAGCGAGATGTTCTCTAGAGAACTTCCTGTCAGGAAAAACCACCCAGTTTCCGCCCTGTCCACCACAGCTGCTGCACACGTGCGGCACAGCGGACTCGTTCACCTTTGACCCCGAGCCCGCAGGTGCAGCGTCGGGTGGAGCGGCTCAGCTCCAGGCTCCGACCGGGCTCTGCTGCCGCCACCTTAGGATTTCTCCAAGTGTGAGGCCGCAAAGAGGGCGGAGCACCCCGATGGCGCCAAAGGCGTGGCTGCACGCTGACCTCTGACCTCCAGCTCTGAGCTCTGAGGGGAGAACACCTGCTCCACAGGAGGCAGGTGAGGGGGGGCGGAGCTCTCCCTGTGAGGCGTCTGAGGTCCCGCTGCTGCTGAGGGTCAGCTTCAGCTGCTCCACCCAGACATGCGCAGGAGGGTGATTGTTCTTTAAGAATAACAAACATCATGTGACGCGTGACGGGAACAATACACTCACCCGATCACGGATCAATGAGCGCACGGACCACGTGACTCACCCGAAGTCGTCGTCCACGGACTTGAAGAAGAATTTTATGTTGGGTTTGTTCAGCACGTGCTTAAAGTCCGCCAGGGTCACGCGCTCCGCGGGCACGTTGATGCGGATGAGGTAGGGGGTGTCCTGGTCCTCCAGGTGGTAGATGACGCGGGTCTCCTCCGCCATGCCCGCGAGCCCGGCGTGGCGGTCACGGGAGGACGCTGAGGAGACGCACCTGTGCACCTGTCTGCGCGCCCGCGCTCCGTTCGAGTGCGTCTCCGCTCCAGAGGTTTCGCTCCCGGTCCAGATGTGTCGGTGCAGCTGGTGCGGGTCTGATGCTTCGTCTCCTCCCGACGCCGTCAAGACACACACACACACACAACACACACACTTCCGCTCGGGCCCTTCAGAATAAGACCTGAGTGAACGCAGGCAAAAGTAAAAAAAATATCTGGACTCTGCGAAACGATGACACACACACACCTCCACGTTATTACGTCACAACGTCAGTTTAAACCCGCTGCTCCGTCAGAAGTTCAGTCTCCACATTAAAGGTCATTTTTCTTTTGGGGCTTTTTGTTCTCATTCAGTTTTATTTATTATTTATATGTCATGTAGTTATTTTATCTTATTTTTTTTTATTATGGTTACCAATTTTGTAGGTCCGCATATTCAAACTCCCTGAAGGTACAGAACATATGTCCTCGACCCAGAAACGCTTTTCTTTTTCCCGCCGTCCTGTTTACGTGACATCACGTCCCTCCCCTGTATCCGGGCTGAACTCATGAGCTCACAGCAGAGCCCGACTCCTGAATAAACTCGAGCCCCGATCGTTGCCTGTTTCCGCAGCTCGGACGAGAGCAAACGAACCGCTGAATCATCCTGTAACGGACCGCTCCTCCAGCTTTTATTGTGAAGGGAAAGCCGTAGAGCTTCCGGCACTTATGCCCCTTCAAGCTAACGACAAACACGTCCGACTTTTCCGGCCTAATCTGAGAATGAAAGCACCCATAGAGACAATCATTTTATTGTTAATCAAACACGTGATCAAACAGGAAACAGTTTCAGTTATTGACACGCCAATTCATGAATATAAATAAAAGATGCATTCATTCAGTTCTGAATTTTCTTAATGGATACTGATTGAGTATCGGTGTTTATTAAAGGGTCAGCAGAGTTCATAAAAACAAACGTCCATAAAACAGTAAAAACAAACAGGCAATGCGAGTTCGCCCATCGGACCGGTCCCGTGGGCTCGTTTAGTCAGAGGTCAGGTAAACATGAGGTTTCAACCGTTATCTTCAACATTCAGGGAGCGAGGAGGCGTTCAGTGTCGGTGGGACGTTGGAGAGCCCAGGCAAACAGAAGGCTGCATGTTCCCAGCTGCAGCGAAGGCACCATTAAGGTGATCTGCTGGTGTTCTAAGGTTCTTCAGGTGAGTCCACACAAGTAGAGGTAGACTTTAAACACTTTCACAGAGGCTCCGCCCACACAGTGATGGGGGCAGAGACTTCAACAAGGCAAAGGCACTCACGGCGAAGGGCGAAACCAACCAGCAGCAAGCGCACGGGCAGAGGACGAGCGTCAGGATCAAATGTTTCTCTAGCTGAATCATCAGCAAGCATGGTGTCTGCGTCCCTGCCCAGTCGAACTCCGCCCACACTAACGTGTTTCTGTGCAAGTTAGCACGAACGCAGCCTGATCATGTGACGGTGCCCTGGTGGCGTGTTTCTGCCAGAAGCTGAGAAGAAGAACGACCTGACCTCTGCTCTGTCGTCAGTCGCATAAAAACACTCTAGGGTCCAACCAGGGCCCTCCTCGGGGGCCCCGGCCACAGGTCAAGATTTCAAGCAGTGACCTTTGACCCCCGTCAAACCCTTTAAAACATCTGGAGTGAGGCTTTCTTTTGATTGTTTCTACTTCCTGTAGTCCGGTCATCACGCCGAGACGTTGACATCACGCAGCGCAATGGCGGCAGTTGTTCCGGTAGCGCCGCCAGGGGAGGCAGTCGCCACGGCAGCAGTCAGCTCCTGCGGGGGGGTGGAGCCAGAGGAGGAGGGAGGCACAACGGGCAGAGCGGAGCCGTTCTGATTGGTCGAGCTGGTCTGGAACAGGATCTGCTGCAGCGTGCGTCTGAGGTTCGGGTGCAGCCGCCGCTGTGTCTGGTAGAAGATCTCCACGGCAACACACTTCATCACCCCAGCAACCAGGTCCTCATACAGCGGCACTGTGTACATCCTGGACGTCTGCGGAGAGGGAGGAGCAAACATGACAGAGTATCTGAGCGACCCTCTTAAAGCTATGCCTGTTCTGATTGGCTGAACGTCCCAACAGGCAGGTGGGCGGGACTTACGTGTTTGTGCAGGAAGGCTCGCACTCGCGGCAGGTCGGGGTAGAAGCTGTTCCTCACCACCATCTGCAGCCAGCGGATCTGCACCTCGGCGTTCAGCCCGTCGAACAGCGACGAGTACGAGTCCGACAGGCTCGCCATCACACCTGCGCAGTGACATCATCATTACATCACTGAACCTCCAGTGGCCACCTGTCATATCACTTCCTGTGTTCTGCACGGTGAGGAACTTCAAGGCCGTTTCTCAATATGTGTACTTGTGATCCGTCATCAGTCGCAGTACTGTTCTCATTCAAAGTATCAAATCTAACATTAAAATATTTAAATTCAGGAGGAAACAGTTTCACCGGGAGCAGAAACAGCGTGCTGATGCGTGGAGTAGGGCTGCACAATTAATCGTTAGAAAATCGCGATCTCAATTCATACTTATGTGCGTTCTCATTTCCAAATGACAACGATTTAAAAAAAAAAAAAAAAAAAAGATGACGATTGTACCGCATTTTGATCCGGGACATAATCTGCATGACAACAAGCGCTCACTCTTCCTGCTCAACAAATGACAAGGGCGGAGCCTTATACCACGTGATACAGAAGCCAGCTGGCAGGGAAAAAACAACGGAGAGCACTCCTCATTGTAATACTACAATGTCATCTGTTATGTGATCTCTGTTTTCCTAACTGTATGTCTAAAATGTGACAAATAAAGTTTATTTAAAAAAACAACAAAAACAACAACGGAGAGCATGTGAGAGATGACGAAGTTGTAAAGGCCAAGAAAGTGACAGGAGAAAATCCGTCCCGGTCAACCACCCAAACATCAATAACAGGAACCTTATACAGCGCTTCCCCATACCCGTCGAACTCCCGCAGGCACAAAGAAATTACGGAGGCGATCACTTATCACCTGGCCAAAGATATGGCTCCCATCAACACTGTGCAAAACGAGGGATTTAGGAAAATGATCAACACCCTAGACAAACACTACACAGTGCCGTCCCGCAACTATTTTTCAAATGTTGCACTACCTGCTCTATACACGCAGTGTCGAGGAAACGACAAAATGTGAGACATTTGTTGTTTTTATGTTCAGTCTCAACTGTTACGAAGTTGATGTGCAGTTAATAAGTGCAATAAATATTTATATTGGAAAAGAAAATCGTGAGAGAATCGTGATCTCAATTCTAAGCAAAAAAATCGTGATTCTCATTTTCTGCAAAATCGTGCAGCCCTAGCATGGAGACCCTCAACGCTGCTCCAACAACGATCCGATTTGCTCCAGACTCTTCCAAACCCCAGCTGTCTGTTGTGAGTACTGAGTGTTTACTAAAATAAAAGCGTTCTAACGTCTCACGTTTGTTTTGCACGTGTACTTTGTTGATTAGGAGACATGAAGCCTGTGTCTCGCAGTGATTGTGCTTCACTGTATGAAACAGATGATCTGTCAAAGTGCTGAAATAAATCTGCGTACATCATGTGTAACGGTTAAATTAAGAGGGGGTGGAGTTGCGATGTCATCACCTACACTGCTGTTCCAATAACAGAACGATCGCGCTGCATCCTCGGGAAGTCCGAACTCCCGTGTGAACGGGAGCCAGTACGTACTCACGTACTTGAGTACTGAGAAACGGCCCGCAACCTCGTCACCAATCACAACCACTTGCAGCAAACAGGAAGTCACATAATCCCTTTCATCAGTACTCGTGTGTTTCATGCTGCAGAGTACAAATACTCGAGTACTTTGCACTCTAGCAGAGTATTGCAAGCTCTGAATGATGTGTTGCAGTGTTGCTATGGCAACGTACTGTGCGGCAGCGGCGAATGGTCCAGCATGCGGTCCAGGAAAAGGACGATCTGAAAGGTACTCCAGGTTGAGAGGTCAAAGGTCGCGAGCGCCTCCAGGTCAGGGGGGTCGGCGTTCCTCCACAGGTCACACAGATCCTGGACGGGCCCAATAAGAGCGCCACCCGCTGACAGGTCCGGCTCATAGGGAGGCGGGCCGCAGCCGCTCAGCCAACGCTCAAACTCTAGACCTGAGGGCAAGCGCACACACAGGAAGTGATGTCACAGAGGAGACTAGGAGGCTGCTGACACACAGGTGAGCTGAAAGTGTCTCCTGACCTTCTCTCTGAGCGACAGCGGTGTCCTTCAGCTCCGGGAAATAAGACAGGAAGTAGTCTATGAGGTCCTGAGCCACCACGCTTTTAAACTTAAACTCTGAGATGTAATCCTGTGACCCACACACACACACACACACACACACACACACACACACCACACACACACACACGAGGCAAACACTGGTCACATGACTCTGAGCAGCACTCATGTAAAACATCCTGGTGAAATGTAAATCCATGGAAATGTGGAGCAGAAGTATGTGGACACTGACTGTGAAAGCAACTCAGCTGCTGTCCACAAACAAACTGTCACAGTCACTGCTGGAACACACGTGACACATGTATGACTCCAGTGTGTGTGTGTGTGTGTGTGTGTGTGTGTGTGTGTGTGTGTGTGTGCGCGCTGACCCTGAGGAAACAGTCGAAGCGTCTCACGTCCCCGCTGATCTCTGACAGATACGACACGAAGCAGAAACCTTTCTCGTAGGTGAACAGGTTCATCAGCGTGCTGGGGTTCACACCTGGAACAGGTAACAGTGATGTCATCTCACCTGTGCGAGTGAACACCACACCTCCATCTGTGTGTGTGTGTGGGTGGGAAGGTCACCTGACTCAAACTTGACCTGCAGCCTGCTCACTGGGTTGTTGTCTCCGAGGAGACGCAGCTGTCTGTGGAGGGCGTCCAATCGTACAGCAGTCTCCAGGCAGGTGAACGGCTCACCTGGGGGTGACAGGTAACGCGAGGTGACCAAAAGTATGTGGACTGAGGCTGAACTTGTCTTTACTTTAAAAATCAATAATCAGCTGTTCGTGACTTCAGGTTCAAACATCTAAACACTGAAAATGTTTTGAAAGCTCGCCAACAAAAACATAAAATCTGAAACAGTGAACGCAGCGTTACCGTAGGCCTCCGTGGTGATCCTCCGCTGGGCGTATGTCGCCAGGCCTTCGCTCAGCCACATCTCCTCCCAGGTGGCGTTGGTGACGGCGTTGCCGAACCAGCCGTGGGCGATCTCGTGGATGACGTCGATCAGCAGGAACTCGCTGCTCTCCAGGATGGAGGCGATGATGAAGGTGAGGCAGGGGTTCTCCATGGCGACGATGGGGAAGGAGGGAGGGAGGAAGACGATGTCGCACCTGAGGACGAGCCATGTCAGCGTCGCTGCGGATGTTTTAAAGAAAGTTTGGTCAGAAACTTAGAGGCTCACCTGCCCCACAGGTAAGGTCCAAACAGGTCCTCGGCGACGCCCAGCCAGCGCTCCACGCTGCCCCCTAGCTTCTTCACCGCGCAGGACAACAGGCAAGGCTCCGCCCACACACGACTCCTGAAAAAAGATTGGCCAAAGGTCAAAATGTGTTTTTGCACAGATGTAAATATTTTATTATCATCTTTGACGAATGTTTCAGGATCCTTTATCTCACATTTATCTTTCATATATTTCTTAGATGCTTTTCACTCATTTACAGTATTTTAATAATTCGAGCCTCGGTGTGCTGCAGGTTTTAGACGCAACAGCTGATTTAAACAGCTAAATGAAAACATTCCCCAGAAACCTGGTGATGAGCTCATCATGTGACTCAGGTGTGCTGACCCAGGGTGACCCCTGCAGGACACCGAGGCCTGGAGTGCTCCACCCCTGATTTAACATCAGAAATATCAAAAATGATCTGTTTGTTTGACTAAAATCATTTTTTAAATTTTTGCTTTTATCCAAACAAACTGATGTAACATGTTTCAAACTTACTCATCGTCAAAAACATCAAAATATTTTACACTGAAATTTATTTTGCAAAAAAATATTTGGACTTATTTTGATAAATAATGAAAATGAAAACGTTATTTTACGCGGAGCGACCTCGGCCCGACGTCTACGTGCTGCAGCTCGCCGGCCACCAGCGCCACCAGGTAGGAGGGGATGGGAAACTCCATGGAGAACTGGAAGACGCGGTCCTGTTTGGAGTACGAACTCCGAGACGCGCTCATGAGGACCGTCACGCCCTCCGGGACCTGCCGAGGAGGAGAAGCAGAAACGGCGTGACTGCAGGTGTTTAAGGAAACGCATTCTGTCACCGCGCTGATGTTACCTGGGCTCCGTGTGACTCACCCGAACAGTGGCAGTGTACGTGCTCTTGACAGCCGGCGTGTCGAAGCAGGGGAAGAAGGAGCGGTTACACACCGAGTGACCCTGAGTGAAGACCAGAGGACGAACCTGACCGCAGGTGAGCTCCGAGTCCAGCCACCAGATCTGCAGACACACACACAGACACACACACGGGTCACGCTGCGGTCACCTTCAACGTGCTCACGCTGTACAGACACAGTGTCGTCTCCTTACAGCCGGCCCATCCGTGGTGGTGTAGCGGACCGTGATCTGGACCGCCCGGCCTGGTTTCACCGCCGCGGTTGGCAGGCTGATGCTGAGCGACGAGCCGTAGTCGGTGAATGGGTCCACACGGTAGGTGAGGGACACGGGCTCCTGCTGCCGGGCCCCCGGGACCTTACAGTCTATGGAGTGGATCAATAAAGAAGGGTGGGAGTCCAGGATCAGGGAGCAGACCCCCGGCTGGACTGGAACCAGGTCCAGAACCAGCCAGCCGCTCATCTCCTTCACTGCAAAGTTCAGCCGCAGGTCCAGGTGGAAGTGACGCAGCTGGAAGCTCCTGAAGTTCGATGCGGACGCCACGTCCACCAGGGGGCAGCGTTGGAATTCCGGACCCGGGCCCGCAGAGGGCCGGCCCGAGTCCCCGGAGCACCGGCCCCCGGAGTCCGGCAGGGATTTACGGCAGCAGCACAGTGAGGTGGGCGCCTGGTGGAGCTCTGCCATGGTGAGCTAAAGCTGAGACCAAACCCACTTAGACCGGAACCAACTGCATGAGACACGAACAAGAACACACCTGTGAGGGTCAGGAACACAGAGCAGAAACACACCAGGCCTGCCTCAATGCTCCAGTGCACCCAGTACAGATCCAAACAGGACCCCAGTTTAACACAGAATCCCCAAAACTACCTTCAACTCACAGTTTTAGTCCAATTCAAACCATATAAACTGACACCCACCCTTGAACCCAGTACACAACTCAGGTACTAACCCAGTTTAACTCAGGACTTGATGCGTAGCCCAGTTTAGCCCAAATAAGTAACTTTAACCCAACCAGAGGCTCGGCCTCAAAACTCCATTCAAAACCTCGTTAAAGAAACGTCTAATTTTACGCCTAACAAGACATTAAGCCCCCGGTGAAAACTCATCCTGTGTGTCCCTGGATCCTCGATAAACCCAGAATTTTGTATTTTTAAATCATTTGAACATTTTTTTAAACAGTTTAGGACCAAGTGAAAACTTTTAATCCACATCTAAACCCAGCTTTACTGGTCAGCCAGGTCCACCCCATTCAAAACTTCAATAACCAAATATCGAATTTAAGAGTCAGTCCGCTGAAGACTGAAAATAAAGCAGAATAAAGGCTCCGCTGAGCGTGGGCTGACCTTCTGCCTGCTTCTCTTAGATTTAAGGAACTATTTGACCGGTAAACTTTGACTCTTTGTCCATTTAGACAACATTCAATCAAACTTAGCAAACACTCACAGCCAGTGTTTAACAGCCCTGCGTGTTAAACCGAAGTTAAACTTAATTTAAAACAACAATTTCAATAAAGTCACAGACCCGAAAGAGCTCCGACACCCGGGAGACTCTCAAAGCCCAGTTTAAAGCGCAGTTTTCGGGACTTTCAGTGGCGGCTAGCAGCGCTGGAAGTTAGCAGCTTTAGCTCGAAGTGAGTGAAAACAGCACCTTAAGGTCAGCGCGTTTAACTGACCTGGTTAGCAGAGCCGGCTAATCAGCGCATTAGCACGGCGCACTGTTGCTGCTTCACGGGGACACATTTAAGTAAAATCCATCAGGACCGCACGGCGGAAGAACCAGGCGGACACCGGCTCCCCGGGAGAGCTCAACCCGGCTCCCTGCCCGCAGTCCCGGACACCGAACCCGCGTCCTCCCAGAGGCTCGACGAGGGCTGGAGGTGAGCTGTGAGTCCGAGACCACACGGACACAAAGAGGTAGAGGACACCGGCGAAGACCCGGGGGACAGTCGAGGCTCCGCTCCGGACTAAACAGGAAGTAACAACAGCGGGGAAAAAAGTTTCTGCAGGCCGATGAGGGGCGCTGTGGAGGCGGGCACACGGAGTTGGAGGGCGGCTCCATCCATTTACCTGTTCATCCACCCATTAACGTATCAGTCTATTGATTCGTTCCATGACCACGGTGTGCAAAAACTGCAACAAACAAAACAAAAACAGTGCAAAAGAAAAGTGCAACAATAACAGTGGCTCTGTGTGTGTGTGTGTGTGTGTGTTCTGGAGTCTGACGGTCTGGGGGAAGAACCTGTTTCTCAGTCTGCCAGTGAGGGTCTGGATGCTCCAGTATCTCTTTCCATGGATGCAGCAGGTGTGATAGGTGTCTGTGATGGAGGGAAGAGAGGCTCCGATGATCCTCTCAGCTGCTCTCACTGTCAGTTCTAGGGTACTGTGATCCGATACGGTGCAGTTACCATCCTGACAGTGATGCAGCTGCTCAGGACGCTCTCGATAGTCCCTCTGTAGAAGGTGGTGAGAATGGATGGAGGGAGATGGGCTTTCCTCAGCTTCCTCAGGAAGTAGAGATGCTGCTGGGCCTTCTTAGTTATAGAGCTGGTGTTGAGGGACCAGGAGAGGTTCTCCACCAGGTGGACACCAAGGAATCTGGTGCTCATGACGACCTCCACAGAGGATCCATCGATTCAACCATTCATCCACCTGTCAACATATAGGTCTATTCATCCATTTACCCAGCCATCACATCAGCTCAGTGGAAGGATCATGGTTTTCTGGAGTGTTCTGTGCACACTGAGGAGAATGGAAAGCTTCACATTGAAGCTCCCACACACAGAGCAGTACCTCCACCCTGTGGAAGGCAGACTCAGGAGTCTTCCCCACCACGACGTCTCAGTGTCCTTCAGACCCAGCCACACACTCAGACACACTGGAGACACCAAACAGCCACCTCGACAGGACTCAGCTGTTCATCTGCATCTAAAGGTCAAAGGTCAGTCTTTGAGGATGTCAGTATCCACATGTTGGACAGGGAAGACAGATGGTTTGAATGAGGAGTGAAAGAAGCACCACACCAACTGTCTGCCATCTATAATCCGGTCATCTTAACACCCACTCACACCTTGGGTCATGTGATGAGGTAGATGATCAATAGTGGGTCAGCGACCCTCTCTGGGGCTCTCCACCATTTGGTGTTAGAGCTGAAGAAGCTTCTCAGATGAAACATCTTCAGAAGTCCGGTCTCTTTTCTTTCCCGCTCGTCGGTCCACCGTTCGCCAGATGAGATCCCACACACACAGTTATCTGTTCATTCACACTACTCGTGCGCGATCCCACTGATGTACCTTCTGATCCGATACCAGTAAAATTCAGGGTGGTGCCAACCATCCTGATCCCACACTTTGTACCAAAACTTCATGTGTTGTTGTATCTGAAGTTACAGCTCCATAATCATTACAGGACATCAGTGTGCTTATTGTTCATTTATGAAGGATTACCATAAAAAACCTGCCGTTGTGTGTTGGCTGATGCTATTTGAACACGTATACCTTTCTGTCATTTAACATGGACATCTCAAACATCCACAGTATTTCTGTGTCACACTACAAATATATTGGTGTGGATCCAAAGTTACTCAGGCAGCTGATTGGAGGAGAGTCATGTGCCGTGACTTATTAGATCAGTTCTCACCACTGTCCCTGCGATTTTTACTTTCCACAATAATTAGTTAACACAATGAAAGACACCTTTCAGGTGTTCGTGTGTTTTCAAACCAGGTTTTTGGATTTTTCCTGTCTGTAACGCACACGAAGCTGGGGACGTTTATGTTTTCCAAAGGAAGAATGAACACAGTTCAGCGGGCTGCATACAGAACTTGATGGATAAAAGCAAAGTATTGATACCGATACTAGTGTTGGTATTGATACCATCCATATTTGGATCGATACGCCCACCTCTATCCTCTCGAGCTCTCTGCCGACCCAATCAACACCTCCTCTCCCTCTGTGCTGTACGCTCTTCTTCCTTCATCTCTCTGACTGTGGCACTTTTCCTGAACTGAAAGTGTCAGCTGAGCTCATGAACCCAGCTCGAGGCAGACTGCTCTGCTATTTATTGTTAACCACGTCTTCACCCACATAGCAGACTGGTCTGGCCCGGATCTGGTGTCAAGCCGGCACTGCTGGCTGACTTCTGGCATGATAAGTGGTATGTCATTCAGATATGGGCCAGGCCTGGCATAGATGACACTGTCTATGTGATGTCATGCCACATCTGGCCTGATTATGGTTTGGTGTATGTGGCCCAGGCTCATGGAAAACAGGTCTGGCCCGGATCCGGCATCAAGCTGGCACTTCTGACTGACTGGTGTCATGGCAGGGTGTATGTCAGCCAGATGTGGGCCAGGTCTGGCAATGATGGCACTATTTATGTTCCTGTTTTCCTATTTTAGTTAGAAGACCCAAATGCCATGTTGCAATACTATACTGCTATGGTAGCCAATGTTTCAAATGCAGGTTTGACAGGTTTGTGAGTGTACACTTTATCCAAAACCTAGGGAGGGTTTACTCATATTTACCACTGGGTGTCTGTAGCTCAGGAGGTAGAGCAGGTCACCTACTGATCGGAAGGTTAGTGGTTCGATTCCTGTGTGATCCTTCAGTCAGCAGGTCAAGAGTATGGATGTAGTTAGGAAGCCCTCAGTTTAGAGAAAATGTGGCATGTTGTATAGAGCACTTGCAATAATCTGAGAGAGTAGAGAAGTGCTATATAAGTCCATTCACTGTCTGAACAGAGTTTCGTCATGTTACTTTCGCATGTTCTGGCACGTTGTTATTACCTGGCTTGATTAAGGTACACATTAGGCTGACATCTGGGGTTCATGAAAGATGATGCTCGGGTGAAACTCGATGACTCTTTGAGTGTTTGATGTGAGGTTTCAGTGTATTCTTGATTTCTCAGTATGTTGTTGATTCCCATTATTTATGTGTCTGCTATATTTTGTGAGTCTCGTCTTATTTTTGTAGTCTGTATGCTTCTGTGTCACAGTCCTTTCTCCACGTTTAGTCAGTAACTTCCTGTTTTATTTTGATAATCTCGTGTCTGGCCTGAGTTTTAGAGCTGTAATAGATCTTGTATTGTCTGACCATGACGGGCAGATAACGTGTCTTTAAACATCCTCAGACTGTGAGCCATGGAGAATGAAACCAGCTCTGAAAGCAAAAGGAGCTACAAGTGCCATACCTAAGAAAGTGGCCAGTACAGCCCTTCGTTTCATCTGTAGTTTAAAAGAAGCTGATTCAGCTCCGCCCCCTTGAAGACAATGTTCCTCTGATTGGCTGCTTCTCAAAAACAGAAGGTCTGTCGTACTGCAGGTGGGTGGAGCCTCTCTGTGACATCATCCAGATCCAAGAGTAGAAAAACCTGTGATGTAAGTTTTCAGAGGAGCTTGAACTCGTTAGAAATTTCAAACGTGAACATCGAGCAGTGACCACATGACAGGAAGTAAGGAGGACAGGTGGAGTTAAAGTCAGTAGTTTATTTATAGGAACAGCTACAGAGACACGCTGACATGTGCACAGCCCGAGCTCGAGCCCCGCACGCTGGAGTCAGCATCGTTTTCTAATTTTCACATTAAATAAAGACGTTTAAGAGAAAAAGAAACTCCATAAACGGAGGAAACAGAAACATCAGGCTTAATAAATCACTGTTTTCATGTGCATGGGCACTTCCTGCGTGTTCTGCAGTAAATATCATGATGTCTGATCACAGAGCCACCAACACGAAGCCTGAGCACAGCCGCTACGCAAACACAAAGCGGCCGCGCTCTGAGATTAAAAGCTGCATTTTTCACTGATATCAAACAAGTTACAGAGTCATTAACAGTCCAACCGGACTAATATGTACTTACTGTGCTTCTCCTCTAGAGGGCAGCACAGGCTTCACTTTACGAACTAAAAATCAAATCTACACAAACGTGCAAAAAAGAGACTATAAAAATGTAGAGAAGCTCACGTGTGTCAGGTTAGAATAAAAACAGTCCTCTTTACATTCTGAACAAATTCATAAATAGCTGATCAGCTTCTGGATCAAAGGAAACCGCAGTCGAGGCGAAACAACATCGATAAAAACAACAAAGGAGATTAAAGTACAGCGTCCTTTAGCCCCACCCACCAGACAACATGTGACAGATGTTTAAAGCACTTCAGTGAGCACAGACCTGCTTCACATCAGGTCATAAAAACGACGGTCACATGATTCGAGAGAAGAATGTCGCAAAAAAGCAACAGTAAGTCAGAGCGATGCCCGCGAGCGCCACCCTGAGGTCAGTTACAGTACAGCAGCTTCTTTGTCCTTATCCTCGCACCGAGATCTTGTTTTCCACGGCGGCCAGCATCGAACACAGCCGTGAGTTCTCATTGGCCAGCAGTTTGGACGGCTCGTCGAACTCCACCACCTGGACCAATCAGAGACAAGGAGGCAGAGCAGGTAGAATGTTAGCGGAGCTAACCTTCAAACTAACGTGTGACTGAAGCCTTAACCTGTTTTCGCTGATCTGCTCACTAACAACCAGCTGAACACCTATTGGCCGTACCTGCCCCTGGTTGAGCACCATGATGCGGTCGGAGGCCAGGACAGTGTGGAGGCGGTGAGCGATGGTCAGGGTGGTGCAGTGGTGGAACGAGCTCCTGATGGTCTCCTGGATCAGAGCGTCTGTCTCGGCGTCCATGGCTGCAGTCGCCTCGTCCAGGATCAGTACCTGAGAGAAGAACGAACCGGTCAGAGACAGAGGACAGGCCAGGGGTAGGGATGGGTATCGTTTAGGTTTTATCCGATACCAGTACCAAACCGGTACTTTTGAAACGGTTCCGGTGCTTAAACGGTGCTCGAACCGAATGAAGAATGAAGAACACACACTTTGTCCAAAAACCTCTCATGTTTAGCTGTTTTTTTGTAAAAAGATAATAATGTTAGCCTTTTCTGCAGCTGTAGGGCATATATGAGCTGTGTCCCAAAACGTCGGCTGCATCCTCCGGAGGCCGCATTTGAAGGCCGATTACGTCACAGCCAGGCGACGAAGGCTGTCCCAATTCGTCGACTCCTTCAAATGCGGCCGACAAATGCGTCCTTCATTTCCCCGAATTTGAAGGATGGGTTGGGTGTGTCCTTCGTGGCCCACCATATCCCAGAATTCATAGCGCGGCCCAGCCAAATTTCAGCTGCCAACAATGGCGGCAGCTACTAAGTTTTAAAATTAGTCTTATTAATCTTTCTGGGTCACAAAATAAACTTTTAACATATTTTCAGGCGAGAAAGTAGCTGTGCAAATTACAAATATCTGCTTGGTTTATCAAGACATCACATATTTGCAAAATTGTGCCGAGGTTTTCGGAGACGTTTGTTACCCACCCGCTCGATAGCAAGCCGGGGGTTCAATGGTCACTCCAGCCGGCGAGAGCAGCAGACTCCCGGCTTCATCGTTTTTAGACCCCCGCTCTTTCGCTACTCAGGTTAAACATGATATATAAGTCACTCGGATAACTTAAAAATGTAATTGTTTGGCTTTTTTCGGTGTTTTATTTGTTCCGGAGTAAATCTGTTTGGCTGAGATCAAAGTTATTAGATTATTAGATTAAATAAAACTTTATTAATCCATCGGGTGGGTTCCTCCGGGATTTTCACACAGCTGAATAAACGTTAAACAGAAAACTGATTAAACAGAAGTGTGAGACGGTCGAGAGTTTACACCAGTGTCCTGTTATATTTTAGATAGCAAGGAGCAGACGGCCGAGTTTATTAAACTCCACCAACACAGCGGTGACGCAAATCTGAAGGCTAGACCGTCCCATTTCACAGCCTCGCACTTCTGGCCTTCTCGGTCTTTGAAGGACCCGGCCCACGTAGACCGCGAAGGCCGGGTCCTCCGAAGGATGCAGCCGACGTTTTGGGATACAGCTATGGTCTCACTCTTGGCTGGAAGCAGTGCTTAAACAATGGAAAAAAACAAACTTTGTCCAAAAACCTCTCATGTTTAGCTGTTTCCCACTTTTTCTTTGGTCACTTGAGCCTTTTTGGCCAGGGTGAAGGGAGTATCTGCCATCAAACAAGAAGACAGCCGCATGTAACTACGACGGTGTTTGCTAGTTCACCTTGCTCTAAAAGAACGTACGTACCTGGCCCCGCCTACTATCCTTGGAAAGGTAAAATGATTGTCTAGAATCCAAAGTGTATGACATCTCAGGAAAATAAAGCACCGAAATGTGCGCTGCTTTTCGGTCTGGTTACTACTGTTTATGTCAGACACCGGTCACCGGTACCCATCCCTAGCCAGGGGCGGAGCCACTCTGACCTCTAAGGTTCTCACCTTGCACCGTCTCAGCAGCGCTCGGGCCACGCACAGCAGCTGACGTTCCCCCACCGAGAAGTTTTCTCCGTTCTCCACCACCTCTGACTCCAGCTTCAGGGGCAGCTGGGACACCTGAGGAGCACATGACGGTCAGTGATGTCAGCGTTACGAACACTTGTTGCTGAAGAAGAAGAATGGCGTGTGGTAAACAGGAAGCACCGTGACACTCACACACTCCTTCATGTGACTCCTCTCCAGGGCGTCCCAGATCTTCTCCTCACTGTACTGGTTAAACGGGTCCAGGTTGGACCTGAAACACACACATAGTCTGAGTGTGACACCTCCTCATGGGCGCGAAGCGCCTCAGGTGCTCTCAGGTGCTCCTACCTGACGGTGCCACTGAACAGCACCGGGTCCTGAGGGATGATGGACAGTTTGCTACGAAGGTCGGCCAACCCGATGTCACTGATGTCCACGCCGTCGATCAAGATGGAGCCACCAGAGCACTCCACCAGCCGGAACAAGGCCACGCCCAGAGACGACTTACCTGCAGAAACACGGCAAGCATCAGCACACCGCCCTCTACAGGCAGGGAGCGGAACTACACACACACACACACACAGACACAAACACGCACACTCTCACACACACAAACACACACTGTCTCGGGTCCGACCTGATCCGGTTCTGCCAATGATCCCGACCTTCTCCTTGGGTCGGATGGTGCAGGAGATCTTGTTGAGGACCAGAGGGAGGTTCTCCTGGTACCTCATCTCCACCTCCTTCATCACCAGCTTCCCTTCCTGCGGCCAGTCGGGCGGCGGGGCTCGACCTTTGACCCGGGCCGGCGCCTCCTGGGACAGGGACTGAGACACAGACGGCACATCAGAACCAGAATCCGACAAAGGTAGGAGATCCAGGTTAGAGGTATCGTTGGTCCAGCAGTTTCATTTCAGATTGTGTTAAAAAACTGCGAGTGCTTTTAATTTGGAGGAATTTTAATACGACCAAAACTAAGCAGAACTTGACCGAGTGTAGGCCCAGCGAGGGGCTTGGGTGTGAGCGGCAGAGCGAGGGGCAACGATACCTGGATGTAGTGATGGATTCGTTCAACGGAGGTGAAGCGAGCTTCGGTCTCAGAGGCCAGGCGCACCGTGAACTGGAACAGACCTGTTAACTGACACATGATCCTCCACTCAGTGTTACTTCATTTCAAACACAGCATGGTTTCACAACAGCAACATCTCACAGAGCATCACACTGCCATCCTCAGCGAGGAGCACCTGGTGACAGCGGGGAGGAAGAAACCTGTGTTGGATTGACTGTCCGTGAGCAGCGAGGTCAAAAATACCCGGTTACCTTAAAGGTCCTGCAATCAACCAAGTATTAATGTTAATGTCACACACGGGCTGCTGTTAGCTGTCTTTAGCTCTAAATCAGCCAATGAAGCAGCCAATGGGAGCAGAGTAGCTCACTCTGCACACTGCTGCAGGTCATTATAACTGTAGAGCAGGGGTGTCCAAACTTTTTTCGCTGAGGGCCACATACATAAAAATATAGGAGGGGCTGGGCCACTTACTAGAAATTAGGTATATAACCTTAACTTTACTGTATTAAAAATCATTTAAAAGTGGTCAAATGTGTTATATTGTTGAATATAATTAAAGACAAAACTGCCTTCATCACAGTTTTCCATAAATGGATCTTTATTGATTTATTCAGAAAAAGCTTTGGTAGCTCATTCTCAGAACAGCAGCAGATTTCTTCTTGGACAGAAGATTTACAGCACAGAGAAAAAACAATAAAGGGGAAAATGGGACGGGTACATTTCAAGTTTGTTATTTACGTTATTAGGCTTAGCAACACACCTATTAACGTTCGTTTGAAACGGTTATCAACATTAACAGACTGAACTGGACTTAATAACAGGAGTGCATATAATTTTAGTCAATTATTCTGGTGAGTATCAGCTGCGCTGGGTATGTAAATCGGGCCATCCAGCTGCGGTGCTGATCGTGGCAAAAATCCGGACAAATGTCACTTGACCAAGGAGCAAATCTGCATCAGATGAGATCAGCTGACTTGCGTGTGCGTCGCTGTGCACAGCGGTGTTTACTCTGTGTGTTAACAAGAAAACGCATATAAGAAAGCGGTGCGCAAAAAAGCAGGGTAGTGACAGAATTGATGCGCATTATTGATATTTGAAGCATGTGTACCTGCACATTAACACATGGGTACTGTGGAAGATATTTTACTCACCTAAAGCGCTCGTGCTCTCGTCCCACTCCCGCAAAGAAATTAGCAGCTGTGCGGCGTCTGTGGCATCGGTGCTCTCATCACATGCGATGGAGTAAAAATCAAAAGCACAGCTTTATCACACAGTTGCAGTTTAATGTTGGCTGACGAGTCTGACGTTGTTGAAGTCCTGCACTTTTTCCGGGCGCATTATTTCGGTGACTTTAACGAGGCAGTGTTTTATGAGGTCTCCATCTGAAAAAGGCTTGCCGTGTCTTGCGATGAGTTGGGCGACCTCATAGCTGCTATTGGAGCCCTTTCCTGGACAATTTGAGCACGAAAAAAAATACTGTTGCTGACCCGCAGGAGAGCTAGCATTTGCTTTAATTTCTGCTCTCGCTCAGCACCAGTGTAGGATGCATAGGCCTGATGTTTGGTTTCATAATGACGTCAGAAATTATACTCTTTCATAACTGCCACAGTTTCAGCGCAGATCAAACAGATACACTTCCCCATGAATTCTTTGAAGAAATATTCACTCTCCCACCTTGTCTGAAATTTTCTGCATTCACTTTTTATCTTTCGCTTCTTTGGTTCTGCCATGTTTAGTAACTTGAGAGTAAATTTCTTCTGTGATTGTCCTTTTGGTGGAACAACTGCCTTGATCAACAGCAGCTCCCCTGGTGTTAAAACTAAGAAGTGCAATACACTCAAGCAAAAGTTGGAGTCTGCGGGCCATATTCTATTCAATTTATAAAATTACTTGCGGGCCAATTAAAACTGGACCGCGGGCCGCAATTGGCCCGCGGGCCGGACTTTGGACATGCCTGCTGTAGAGAGAGAGAGCGAGCGCTCCATGGAGGTCTCGTCTCATAGGATGAGGATGATCCTGAGGAAGGTGGATCAGCTGAGAGCCGTGGAATAGAAGAATGGCTCCGTTCACTGCAGTGGAGGGTGTGTTTACAGCAGTGGCGGTCATGGAGCCTCGCAGCAGTTACCAATGTTAGCTGCACCACAGAGCTACAGCACCACAGAAGACCATTAAAAGACAAGTCTGGTCTGGAGACCAGATCGCGACGATCTAACTTGAGACTTGTTAACCTGCCCGAGGACGCAGAAGGAGAAGATGCGTGCGCTTTCTTGGAAAACTGGCTACCAGAGGCTCTGAACTTGGCGCCGCTACGAACCGCTCTGACGCTGGAGAGAGCACATCGGGTCGGCCAGAAGAATATGTCAAATACCGCTGCACCAAGGACTATGATCATGAAGTTTCTAAACTACAAGGATAAAATGATCGTGATAAGAGCTGCCAGGACAAAGGGACAGATTCTTTTCAAGAACCGCCCGGTGAGATTCTATGAGGACTTAGCGACTGGAGTACACAAAAGACAGAAAGAGTTTGACGCCGTGAGACAACAGCTTCGCTCCATGGGTATCCGGTACGGCATGATTCCTCCTGCGCGACTGATAGTGACACATAACGGACAGTCCCGCATCTTTAACCTGCCAGGTGAAGCGGAGAACTTTGTGAAGGCTCTGAGGTCGGAAAGTGAACCGGGGTGAGATGATGTAATCATGGTCATACTACAGTGTGCTGGCATGGAGGGATGATTACTGAGCTTTAAGTTTAGAAAGAAGTGAGAGGGAGAGAGAGAAAGACCAGTTTGTTATACTTATTTGTTTACTGGTCCGGAGGCTTACAGCCACTGTTAGTACCCTGATTTCCTTATCGTATTCAATAACGAGTTTTTTGGTCGCATAGCGGAGTGGGTAAGGGAAAGTGTTCAGGCACAGTCGGTTCATCCTCGCTTTTGGGTGGAACAACCTTTAGCTGTTAGACAGGTGCCAATATGTATAGGGGAGGGAAATGGGTGCCCAAGTTCAAGTTAAAGGGGCATATTCAGTATTCATTGCTATGGATGTGGTTTTTGACATTCAGGTATTATTTGTTTCTCTATCCTTTAATATCTCAAATGTGTTGGGAAGCTCATTCAGTGTTATATGTTATGTCTGGTGGGATAAGAATTAAAATTTCTTCTTGGAACTGCAGAGGGCTACAAAAACTGGATAAGGTAAAACAGGTAATGTCTAGACTGAACTCTATGCACTCTGATATCATGCTGCTGCAGGAAACGCACCTGTTGTCTAGTCAAGAGGCGAAGATTAGGAGGAGGTGGCAAGGCAGTATATATTCTGCGCCCTTCACTTCTCAGGCAAGAGGTGTTATGATCTTGATCCGCAAATCTATACCATTTCAGGTGACAAAGGTTATTAAAGACAAGGCTGGGAGATATGTTATTTTACAGGGCACTCTTATTACGGAAAAATAATCCTGATAAATATCTACGCTCCGAACATTGTGACCCAAAGTTTTTTTTCATAATCTTTTTCTTACAGTATCATGTCTGTCTGGTAGCCTCATTATGGCAGGGGATTTTAATTGTACGTTGAACCCAGAGTTGGATAGGAGCTCGGGTACTGATCTCTCATCCTAAAAGTAGGCAAACTATTCAACATTTTATGAAGGAACTTGATCTGAGGGATATTTGGAGGATATGAACCCTAAGGTCTTAAAATACTCCTGCTATTCACATACACATAAATCATACTCATGCGTATTGATTACTTTTTAGTTTCTACCAATTTGAGCTATAAAATAAAGGACTGTCACTATGATAATATTTTAATATCTGACCACTCACCAAACTCGTTAATATATGAAGATCTGAGACTGAAGAGAGATCCCCTAGGTGGAGATTTAAACAAAAGTGGCTCCTGGACCCAGAATTTATATCTTTCATAGATAACCAAATAAACATATTTTTGATACTAATAGGGATGAAACATCACCCTGCTCAAGATGGGAAGCTTTTAAGGCCTACATAAGGGGTCAGATTATTAGCTTCACAAGTTATAGAGCAAAAGCAAACTTATCAGGAAACAAAAAAAGTTGGAGGCAGAGATCGAGGTGCTTGAGGAGAATATTTTCAAAGTTTTTTGTCCAAGAGTCCATCAAAAGCTTCTGTTACTAAGAACACAGTATAATGAACTTTCTGCTTCTAAGGCAGCCTCACATCTTTTACGTCTTAAACAGACACTCTATGATCAAGGGAAAAGCCGGAAATTATTAGCCTGGCGCCTCCGCCAATTACAGAATGAGAAAACATTGCCTCAGTTGAAAACAGTGACGGACAGGTTATTGTCGACCCTCTAGGAATTAATGAAACTTTTAAGGTTTATTTTGAAAAGTTATATAACTCAGACATAACACACATGGGACAAGAGCAAGATCTCTTCTTGGATACCCTTCAGTTGCCCAGCATTTCAGGACTAATGAGCGCAGATCTTGATACACCTATAACAAAGGAGGAGATATCTGTAGCAATAGACCATTTGAAAGTAGGTAAAGCCCCAGGCCCAGATGGGCTGCCGACAGAAATTTATAGGGCATTTAAAACTAAACTGCTGTCCCTCTTTTGACATGTTTTCGGATTCATTTGAAAAGGGAATCCTTCCGGTTTCATTAAGAGGGGCCCTGATAACTTTATTGCCCAAACCTGGTAAACCATGCAATAAATGTGGTAACCTAAGACCAATAAGTCTTCTTAATGTGGATCTCAAGATACTTTGCAAAATCTTGGCTCGAAGACTGGAGAGATCTTTACCTGATCTAATTACCTGTGATCAGAATGGGTTTATTGCGGGCAGACAGGGATTTCATAATGTGAGGAGAGTGTTGGATATTCTTCATAGTCAGGAGGAAAACCGGACACTGCTCTACTATCATTAGATGCCGAAAAGGCCTTTGATAGAGTTGAGTGGCCCTATCTATTTGAAATATTAAAAGATTTGGCTGTGGGGATAATTTCTGTCGGTGGATTAGACTTTTATATAATGAGCCTTATGCTGAAATACTGACAAATGGAATTATATCTAAGCCGTTTGAAATTAAACGGGCTGTAGGCAAGGGTGCCCTTTGTCCCCTTTATTGTTTATTTTAGCAATTGAACCGTTTGCCATTATTGCGGTGCGGTCCCATAAGAGCATAACTGGTCTATCGGTAAACCAACAGGAACACAGAATTGCTTTGTTTGCAGATGATGTTATTCTTTTCTTGAAAATGCTGAAGGAGTCTATCCCAGCCTTGCTGGATCTACTACACGATTCGGACGGATATCAGGATATAAAGTGAACAAAGAAAAATCTTCACTAATGATACTTAACTCAGGAGAGAGGGAGGGTGCTGGAAATCCTTTCCAATTCAAAATGGTAGACTGTTTTACTTATCTGGGGATTAAGATAGTGCCATGTTTGAGAGATATTGTTGGAGTTAACTACACCCCTATGGTAGACTCAATCACCTCATCCCTAGATAGATGGAAGCCCTTGCCCTTGTCACTTATAGCGAGAATTAATGTTCTCAAATTAAACATAATGCCCAAACTTTTGTACCTGTTCCAGAACATCCCATTGTCACCCCTGCTAACTTATTTTCACACCTGAAGACAATTTTTATACGTTTTTGTGGAATGATAGACGACCAAGGCTCCGTTTATCACTCTTGTACTTACCGTATGACAGAGGAGGCCTCAAATGTCCCAATCCACTTTGGTACTATTGGGCAGCCCAATTGAGGACTATGATGTATTATTTTACAGATAAATCCCCCGCCTTGGACAAATATGGAAAACAGTTCAGTACCTCTTCCCTTCCCCAGTATCTATACTCAGCGAAAGTCAAAATGTTGAAAAAACAGACAAAAATCCTATAGTCAGAAATATGATTATGGTCTGGTATCAGGTTAAAAATACCTGGGTGAACCCACCTCCCTCGCACGCTTTAACCCAATATGGGGTAATCAATTTTTCCCTCAGGCAGAGCAGACCCTGGTTTTAGGAAGTGGGCTGACAAAGGCTTAAAGACAATAGGGGATCTCGCGGGATCAGAGGGTGAGATTTTGATGTCATTTGAGGAGTTGATTTCCAAGTATGATATCCCATGCAAACATCGGTTTAAATATCTACAAGTGAGAAACTTTATTAGATCATCTCAAAATCAGTGTTTGTCAATCCCTCCGTTTTCCACTCTGGAAACAGAAATGAAAAGAGATTGCTTTGGAAAAGGAATAATCTCCAAATTATATAATATGTTAGTAGAGGGATCCCTGAATCTTCTTTGGGAAAACTTAATGCTTGGAGAGAAGATTTACGGGAGGACTTATCCTCCAAAACTGGGAGGAGGCATGTGCTGAAGCACAAACACAAACTACCAATACTAGTCTCAAAGTATTGCAATATAATTGGCTAATGAGGACGTCGTGACTCCAGAAAAGCTTAATAAGTATAATGGTGATACCCCAGACTTGTGTTTCAGGTGCGGTGAGGAGAAAGGGACGTTTTTCACTGTGTCTGGGAATGCAATAAAGTACAACGGTTTTGGAAAGAGATTAAACAAGCTCTGGATACTATATTGGGTACACGATTAGCTCTTGACCCTAAACTTTTATTTTAGGGTTATATCCTGATGGACATCTTATGTCTAGAAAGGTAATTACCGCCCTGGACCTATGTTTACTGCTGGCAAAAGAGTCATAGCACTCTCATGGAGGAAGACCAGTAAACCAAAATACATTAACTGGATTAAGGAATTGTCCACAACTTTGCCTATGGAAAAATTACTTACATTATCAAGGGAAACTACCACTTTTTCAAAACATCTGGGGTCCCTTTATGCAATATATGGGAAATATGGATCTTGGCAGTATGGTGGATGGGGCAGATGGGGTGTAAATGTTGGTGGTCCTCTGCAGTTTCCTAAATTAATGTTTTTATACTTGATCTTTAATGCTGTGTGATTTATACATTTGAGTTTGTAACTTTGAACCATGCACAATAGTGTAACCGAGTTGGTGTTGAGCAACCCTTGGAAATAGAGAGCTTATTATTATTATTGTTATTATTATATGTATTTTTATTTTTTTTTGGGTTGTGTTTTTTTTTTTTTTTTCCTTTGTTTGACTAAGTTATTATTTACTGGTCATATAGTTTGTACTTCCACTTCACTGTTGCTCTCTAACATCTTATAAGTGTTTGATTTGCCAGGGAGGCGAGTGACTGTTGTACAATAATTTAGCTGCCCTGGATGTTCCCTTTGCTGTGGAAGCACTCCAATTTCTGTATGTAATTTTGAAACGCAATAAAGATATTGTTGGAAAAAAAAAATAGTCAAAAAGACAAGTCTGTGTGTTATCAGCACATATCCAGCTGCCTGATTAGCACTCACAGGAACTCTGTGAAGGCTACATGACCCTGTGATGACCCGAACTCTGAACCCACGCTGACAGGACTCTCGATCAGCCCAAAAGCACTCAGGCAGGGCTTGTTAATGAGCTGAAGGCATCTGGCTCCACAGCCACCAAGAACACCATCGCTAACACACAGACAACATCCTAATGATTCAGAGAACCTTGGAAGAAAGTGCTGCTGTCAGATGATCAGCCCATCCCCACAGTCGGACACGGAGGTGGCAGCATTCTTTGGTACGGGGCTGATGGATGGAGCCACGTACCGTACAGTCTTGGACTAGAACATCCTGTGTGGGGATCTGAAACTGAAAGAATTTCTGTACAAAGCAGTGGGCCAAAATCCTCCTGAGCTGTGTGCAAAGCTGCTCACCAACTACAAGCAACATCTCACTGCTGTGCACCAACAAGGCTTTCTCCACCAAGTGCAACTCTCCCTGACACGTTATACTGAGCTCTCATGTTTCTCTCACTAAAGCTGCAGGTTTCCGTAGTCTGGTTTGTGCTTCAGCACATCAGCTTCAGTCGAATCAGCCGTGAGCACTGAGCCAACAGTGGGGCTGGTTTTCTTTACAGAGCGCTCTCTGACAGCAGCTTAGCATCGATCTCGACTCTAACTGTCGGTCATTTTCATGACCTGGACGACCGTTGGACATTACTCCACCGATGACCTGTAACGCCATCACATCACATCTGCAAAGGCTTAAAGGTTAAAGTTACCTGCACGGCGTAGGAGATAGCAAGGCCGGCGTAGGCAGGGGAGATCTTTCCATGCATCAGAACCATCATCAGAGCTGTGATGCTGATCAGAGCCACACTGATGATGTCCAGGCGCACAGCCAGCCACCGCATCGCACAGCTGAACAGGTAGAACGGGGCCTGGTTCTGGTCCAGCAACACCTGGTACCTGGAAACAACAGCACAGTCAACAGTCACATCTACATCCCTGACGTCAGAGTGGGTCATACGGTCGGTCCGACCCAGACCTGTGCAGGAAGTCGCGGCCTCGATCGTAGGCCTGCAGTGTGGCCAGGCCGTGGATGCTGGAGGTGATGTGGGACATGAAGGGAGACATTGTCACATTGTCCAGCCGCTTCAGCTCCCGGATGAAGACCCTGGAGATGCTGTGGAGCACCGCAAAGAGCAGGACCAGAGGACCCACGGCCACCAGGAACCACGGGAAAACACAGCTGATCACGCCCAGGCAGAAGAAGACCAGGATCACGTTCTGGATGAACATCTCCACTTGGAAGGGCAGACGAGTGTCGACTAGAAGGAAACAGAGGAGACCGGGACTCGGTTAGACCCTGGACCCGAACAGCAGCTCAGACCCTCCAGTCCCACCGTCACCTTCATCCATGTCCTTGGAGAAGCGGTTGAGGATCCGTCCCGTGGGAGTCGTGTCAAAGAACTTCATGGGGCAACGCAGGATCTTATGGAAGAGCTCATCATGCAGCTTAGAGGAAGCTCGGAGGGTTCCCTGAGGAGAGACCACAAAGACCACGCTGTAACAACAGGCTTGCTGTAACCGTGGTAACCAGTATTTTACAAGCAGGCTGATAGCAACTGCGGCAACAGGCCAGAGTGGACCTGGGCTGAACTCTGACCTTGACGAAGGCGACCCCTCTGATGAGTTTGAAGAGCAACATGACTCCCATTGAGGAGGCGTAAATGGCGGCGTACTGTTGCATCATGGGATTATCTCTCATGCTGATACTTACTGTCGAACTGTTGCCAAGGGTTACCGTGGTGTTCTGGGAAAAGCGGAGAAAGAGGAGTCAGAGGGAGAGCAGGGGACAGGAGGAGGTGAGAGGCGGAGAGCAGATAGGAGGAGACGGACCCCGCTGCCTTGATTGATCCAGTAACTGAGCCACCAATGGCAGAAGGCAGAGCTTCCCACATTCAGGACAAACAGGGCCACGATCAGCAGGCAGGAGGCGGAGCCACCACATGCTGACATGTACACCTGGAACACAGGCCACACCACGGCCCCGTACTGCTGCTCCTCCCCTTTAGGGTCACATGACCAGGAAATGGGACAGAAACAGAGACAGAAGGTCGCTCCTTTAATTTACCTGAACGCTGTGTCACTAAGAAACTTTCAATAAAGCAGATTCAAAAATCCTACCGTTGTCCTTGACGACCGGGATGTTCTTCTTCACTGATCCTGGTTTAGTGTCCGCTGATTTCCTCTGAGAGCCGCCATTCTTCTTGCTCGGAGCCTGAAACATGTTCTTCTTCACTGATCCTGGTTTAGTGTCCGCTGATTTCCTCTGAGAGCCGCCATTCTTCTTGCTCGGAGCCTGAAACAGGTGAGACAGAGACATGTGAGATACAGACAGGTGAGACAGAGGGGTGAGACAGGTGAGATACAGAAAAGTGAGATACAGACAGGTGAGACAGAGACATGTTAGATACAGACAGGTGAGACAGAGACATAAGATACAGACAGGTGAGAAAGACAGGTGAGACGTGAGATACAGACATGTGAGACAGGTGAGATACAGACAGGTGAGACAGAGACATGTGAGATACAGACAGGTGAGACAGAGACATGTGAGATACAGACAGGTGAGACAGAGACATGTGAGATACAGACAGGTGAGACAGAGAGATGTGAGATACAGACAAGTGAAACATGTGAGATACAGACAGGTGAGAGAGAGACATGTGAGATACAGACAGGTGAGACAGAGAGATGAGCTACAGGCAGGTACCTCAATGTGTGGTTTGTCTCCAAGCAGGAAGAGGTTAAACATGGCGGCATAGTCTCCACTGAGTTTCATCAGGTTGTCATGGTTACCCTGTTCCACAATACTCCCCTCTCTCATCAAGATGACATCATCACAGTCCACCAGATACTGCCCCCCCCCCCACACACACACAGAGGTCATTTCCATGGTAACCACCTGCAGCAAAGCTCAGTGGTGGCGAGCATGCTCACCTGCAGCTGGTGGGTGACGAAGATGACGGTCTTGTGGCGAAGCTGCTTCCTGATGGCGTTGTGGAAGATGTGGCTGGCCACGTGGGTGTCAAGGGCGCTTAGCGGGTCATCCAGGATGTAAACGTCCCGGTCACTGTAGAGGGCGCGGGCCAAGCTAATTCGCTGCCGCTGCCCACCACTCAGGTTGGCACCACGCTCTCCGATCTGATTGGAGGAAAACAGCAACATAGCATCCAGAACCTTCTATCTACGCACAGTTACACAGGAAGTGATGTCACCTCTGTGAGGTCAGCGCTGGGCAGAAGAGCGAGGTCGGGTCTGAGGCAGCAGGCACTGAGGACGGACTGATACCTGCAGAGAGGGGGCGGGGTTAGTGTGGAACAACAGAAGGGTTTCTGTTGACTGGGCGATGTCACTTCCTATTTGGCGTCCTGCTCAGTGTGTCATGTGTGATGTGCAGGTGTCTCTGCCTCACCTGTCCTCCTGATACTGCAGCCCAAACAGGATGTTGTCTCTGAGCGTGGCGTTCAGGATCCAGGCCTGCTGGGCCACATATGCCAGCCTTCCTTTGACCGCCACGCTGCCCTCCAGCACCATCATCTGCCAACACGTCAATATTTAGTAATTGACCGATAATCGCCAACAACCAACACTGATCACCATGGCAAAAGCAGGGAAAGGAGACATCACCTGTCCCAAGATAGCTGAAACAAGCGAAGTTTTTCCACTGCCGACACTCCCACAGACGCCGAGCAGCTTCCCCTGAGAAGACAGACAGACAGGTGTGAGTGATGCCCCACCCCCACACAGGCTCAGATGCTACTGATGCCACGCACCCACTTGGGCTAAGGTGTGACTGATTGGTGGATACCTGCTGGATGCTCAGGTTTATGTTGTGCAGCGTGCTCTGCAGCCGCTGAGGGATGGAGGGGGTGGGCAGCAATGGAGGACACACCTCCCCGTCTTCCTCCTCCGGACTTCTCTCCTCTCCTCCTTCTCTTCCTCTCAGCAGGGAGTCCTTCACATCCTCCTCGTCCTCTTCCTGGATGACGGCCGAGTCTCTGCACCTGGACACCAGCAAACACACACCTGAGTGCATCAGCGATCAGGGCAGATCAATACAGCTGATCAACACGAGCTTGTGGGTTTACTTTTCCCTCTGTCGGTGTCTGCTGGCCCCTCCCACACTCGGACTGGGTTGAGCGCTCTGTCCACCTCCTTCCCACGCCAGACTGGCACCGCTAATCTCCACGGCAACCTGAGGGTTGGTGGGCAGCGCTCGGACCCCATCGACCTCAGGCAACAGGAAGAGACTCTGAGGAAGGAGGGCAGGGCATAGATGAGATCAGGAGGCACAGGTGTATGCAGGTGTTCCTGTGAACATGCAGCATGCAGGCATAGGTGCACGAAGTCAATAGCCAACCTTGAATCTTTCCACAGCAACGGAGGCCTCGGACAGCGACTTGACAGAGAACGGTGTGACCTTCAGGGCAAAGGTCATGGCGTTGAACACCGTTACCACGGTGAAGGCCTGGATGGGTGACGGGAAAGGGCGTCTGTTATCATACCAGACTGTTAACAGGTAACTGACACAGAGGGGAAATGAACTGCGGTACCTGAGCAGCTGTCAGGTCGTATCCTAGCAACATGTGGGCGGAGAATGTCGCCACGCTGGCGATGACGACAACGATGGGAGCCACGCCCACTGTAATGCTCTGGAAGTATCCCGTAAGCTCAAGGATCCTGCGCTCCTCGTCCCGGATCCCTGAGAGGAAACACAGACATGATCAGTGTGCGGCCGTGTTACCGTGGCGACAGCTGAGCGCGTGTGAGGTGAGCTCGTACGGTGGACGTCCTGCGAGAAGGCTTTGACCCAGGCGTACATCTTGATGAACTTGATGTAGCTGAGGATCTCGTTCATCTTCTGAACACGCCTGTCGGTGACGGCCGTGCCCTTCCTCCTGAAATACGCCGTCATCCTCGAGCTGAACATCTAATGGCAGATCAATACATCGCCATCAATACACTAGATCGGGCTGTACAGGTGCGCCTGTAGCACGTCTGAGGCTCGTTTAAGGACAGAAACAGCTTACAGTCACAGCGCCGTCTCACACTGCCTTTAACCCTTTCACACATAGTGGTCACTACAGTGCACAGCTGTTTAAAGGCTGTTTTCTTGCATTTGTGTCAGTGTTGATTCCATACTTGCACATAAACCACTACATTGGACACTGATGTGTCACTCCACACCCTGCCACCCACTCCAAAGGTGATGTTGTGGACGTGTAAAAAAGGCTTTGAAAAGTACATGTTTAAAAAATGAAGTTCAAAAATCTTTTTTTATGCCTAAAGGTGAATAAAAATACTTAAGAAAAAATCTTGATTGCGGTTGTCATGATTCATGCATGAAAGGGTTCAAGAGTAATCATTTAGAAGAACACAGGTGTAGTCAGGTGAGCACAGGCGGCTCACAAAAAGTCAAAGACTCGGTCGGACTCAGCGAGTTTTAAAGGTACTGACCATGGTCGGGTAGAAAAGGATGAAGACAGTGGAGCCCAGCAGAGAGGTCGGTCCCAGGATGAACAGATTGTAGGCAACACCGAGGACGGCCACCAGGGGGCCTCCTGCTAGCAGACTGCCCACGGCTGCTGCCTCAAACATCCTCTGACCGTCACTGGAGCACATGTTCACCAGCTGACAGGAAGGAAGCAAAAGATGACAGCAGAGTGAAAGTGAAAACAATAAGAGTATTAAAGTCAGCACACAGTCAGGTAACCACACCTGTCCCACAGACTTGTCCCTGACGCTGCGCAGACGCAGGATCTTCTGGAAGGCTAGGCTGAGGATGGCTCCCCTCAGTCTGGTCCCGGTCCGGTAGTTCAGGGCCCAGGTCAGAGCCAGAGACCAGGACCGCACCAGCTCCGCGGCGAGGAGACCCAGAACCAGCAGCAGCCCGTAGCCCAGGTCGGCCTCCTCCTGCTGGGTGTACTCGAGCAGACGCTTCACCACGAACGCCTGTGGGGGGCGGAGTCACTGATTACACCATGGCAGTCTGATGGCAGTAAAGCAATTGTGATTCTGGCTCTGAGGTTCTCACCGGCCCGCTGAACCCAGCCACCTGAGTGACGGCGAGGCAGAGGATGGAGAGCAGGAGGCGTCTCCTACAGAACGCCCAGACAACTGAACACAGAGAGGCGCTTGTGCCCTTTGACCTCTGCTCCTCCTCCCAGAGAGCCCACAGCCTGTGGACACACAGTCTCACAATAACACACACATACAGACCAAAGGCTTTGAATACACGCTTTCACTAGCTCATCCCACCTCATGCTGTTGTCATGGCAGCTTTCCCGCTGCGACACAGCCCAGACATCGTCCAATAGGAGCTGTTTCTTCCTGCGGGCGCACATGGCCAGAGGAGTCAGCCAATTAAATGTCATGAAGGAGAAGAACCCGGCACTGTCGACGGGATGATCCCACCTGAGGAGAAACACACAGTTGAGTGCACCTGCCTGCCTCTGAGGGATGTGTGATGCTTTGTAGAATGTATACCTGAGCTGCAGAGGGTGCAGATGAGGACTGTCAATGAGCAGCTTGTCAATCAGTGTGTAGCCCCGCCCTGAATCCTCCCCTGCTTCCTGCTGCTCTGTGACTCATATATGACGTCATATTCACACTGTGGGCCACACGAGTCTCTGCCGGGCCGATTACGGCCCCCGGCCTTTATTTCTGACAACCCTGTGAGCGTTATCTCCAAATGTTTTTTAAATCACTTCATGCTCACCTGCCCCTGTGTCCTCACAATCATAGCAAAACAAATCTGTGTGTGTGTGTGTGTATGTGTGGGGGGGATGTTACCTGTCATCCTCTCCACCTTTGCTCTGTTCTTCATCTTTAGCTCCGCCCTCCTCCAGCTTTTCACAGTGGCAGTCAGTCGATCTGTCCTCCAGTGAAACCTGACCACGCACACACACACACACACACACACACACACACACACACGCACACACAGTAGACACCTTTACAACTTCTACAGTCTCTGTGTCTTCAGCATTTAAAAGTCTAAAACCCAAACTGGTCCCCAAACACACTGATGCTCTCTGATTGGCTGTCAGCGGTTTGCCGCAAACCTTCAGGTAACCATGGTAACAGGACCAATGTGTGTCTCCTTGTGTTTCAGGACTAGCATCATGTGACTGAGGGTCCTTAAAGAGAGACAAATCTGTGTGTGTGTGAACTGCAGCCTCCTCTCTGAACGCGCTCACTCACAGCAGCTCCCTCAGCAGCAGAGCTGCATCTACTGAGCACGTGCAGAGCTCACGTTCCTGCCTCGTGATGCCCACACACATCACTTCCATTCACTCGCCCTCGGCCAATCAGGTGCCTCATAGTCCCTCAGACTCAGAGCCTCAGCCAATCACACAGCGGGGTCCTCAGCATCAGGAGTAGGCGGGGCTTCATTATATAAACAGACTGCAGCTTTGTCTGTTTTTTATTCAGCAGTGCAGCAGAAACTTTTATTTTGAAGCCGACGCTCACGTTTCCTGGCTGATTTCTGATCACATAATGTATTGATTGAATCTGATCAGTTATTTATTGATTACTCAGATATTCTGGTCCGCAGAGGCTTTCATGAGTTCATCAGGCACACTGATGAACACTGATCGATCGCTTTGGCCATGATTTCTGGTGCAGTGGTCACTTTATTAGGAACACCTGGAATGTCCATTGGTGTTCCTGCTTCCACTCTGACCTGGCTCTGGGTTTTTCCAATGATCAATAGGAAGTATTGATCAGTGATCGCTGCTGAGGTGACCTGGCTTCACTGCGCTCCCAAATTCAATATCGATGCAATAATGCTGCGCTCCTGAGTGGCTGTGCTCAAGTACTGACCTGCGACCCCGGCAGAGCGCTGCAGGAGGACCCCGACTCGCTCTGTCCAAAGTCATGTTGTTTCATCTTCTACCAGACCACATGGGACCGTGACCTCTGACCCCGCAATGCCAACAACCTCAGGAAAAGCTCCTGAAGACAAAAACACGTACACATTAAAAACACTGCAGTAAGACTATTCCAAATATCACATCTAGCAGTACTACCAGTGATGCCAAGACTGCAGTACCATCTGTGTAATTCCTGCAGTTGTGCCAGCATAAATATCACAGTAATACTGCAATAAATACTACAATAATACTGGACTACATCCTGTAGTAATACATGAGTAAATACTGTCTTTACAGTGATATAAATACTGCAGTACAATCTGAAAACGCTGCATTACTAGTTGCACTGTACTAATTGTACTACTACTGTAGTAATTCTACAATAAATACTACATTAGTACTACAAAAAATATTGCAATACCACCTTAATAAATACTCCAGTAAGTAACTAAGTAAGAACACTGCAGGAACATTTGAACAATTACTACAATAATACTTCAAATACTGTAAATACTGTAGGAACGCTGCTACTGTCTTTAAACCAGTAGGAATACTGTAGTAGTACTGGTTTAAATACTACAGACTCACTAGTATAGATACTGTGATAGAATTAATATAAATAACACAGAATTATTAGAATCAATACTGCAGTATTAATGCTATCAACACTGCTATTGTACCAGTATAAATACTGCAGTAGTACAGGTATAAATACTGCATCTCCTCCAGAATAAGGTGACGGGCTATGGCTCCTTCACAATAAAAGCCTGTGATGCTGGCGTTAGAGAACAGGCTGTCCTCGCGCTCGGACACGGGCAGAGAGGAGCTGCTGCCAGGTGTCCGGGCTCACCTGTGCGGGTCTCACCTGTCCTGTCCGTCCGTTCCACAGTCTGTCCGCGTTCCCGGCGTGAGCGCAGCCTCGGTCACTGTCCTCCTTCAGGTCCGCGGATCTTCGGTAACTGAAGCTGCGGCTCAGCAGTAGCAGCGATGATGCGCGGGGCAGCATGGGAAATGGAGTTCAATCCGACCGAAGGAAGCCCCCCCCCCCCCATGACGTCAGCACCTACACTGTCGAGGGCCCTCAGCCCTCAGTCCGGTCTGTCAGGGCGCTCGCGCTAACTGATCAATCCCACAAACCTCATCCTGGTCGTCTGAGTCACGTGACAGGTGCTGTCACGTGGGTACTGGGGGGCACACCTTCACAGTACATTTACTGGAGTACCAATGTACAGGTTTCGTGTACTTGTGCTGTATTTATATGTCAAAAACTGTGGATTTGAAATCTTTGGTTTTTCAGTGTGATCACATCATTACAGTTCAGCAATACAAGTTAGTAACAAGTACAGACTACAACCATGTGACCCTTCCAAAGAATCTCACACGTCGTTCTGCTGGTGATAAAAACTCCTGTTCTTTCTGTGACCCCAATTCAGGGGTCCAAATTCATGCGCTGCATCCTCCTGAGGCCGCATTTGTAGACCGATTACGTCACAGTGACGCGCCGAAGGCTGTCCAAATTCGGGTTTTTTTGTTTTTGTTTTTCAAATGAACTTTATTTAGAACAATAACAATGACAATCTCAAAGAGACAAGTGACATATTGAATCATCCAGAGCAGGGGTCCGTTCTTCGTACCTCGCTAAGTAAGTTAGCCGGATTTGATTGTTGACGATTTTGCGTGATCTTGGATCGTTCGGTTCTCCGAAGCTCATCCGGGACTTGCTGTCATAGCAACAGATCCGTAAGCGTAAACCTGCTCGGGAGCAGGCTTACTTTATGTAAACAGGATTAGATCGCGGCCACTCAGGTATGTCCGCTTCATTTATACGAAAGCAAGAGCGATATTTCTCCACTGTTTCTCCATAAATAAATATTATCAATGTAACTAAAGATAATGCAGCATTTGATTCTTTTATTGATGTCATACAGATACATACAGGTCATTTCCGAAAAAAAGGGAAATGTACTATTAATCATTCTATTACATGTAGTAGATCATGTCAGATGTAATTCATATTTTAGAGTAGTAATAGTAAATTACTACGTGCAATCAAGATGAGAGACCACGACTATAAAAGTGAAGGTGGATTTGGGAAGTCTGTCGCAGCCATGTCCTGTCCGTTTGTACGCGAGCAAGGAAGGTGCAAGATTGATAAGGAGAGTTTTCAGAATTCAGTGGATATTGTGGGATAGACGGGATCCTTTAGCTCAGCGCGACGGTGTGCTCATAGAGAGATATCGATTCTCCCGTGAGGGTATTATTTACTTAACCAACTTGTTGGATCCCTATGTTAAGAGTTCCACTCACCGTAGTCGGGCATTAACAACTGCACAAACTGTGTGCATTGCCTTGCGTTTCTTTGCGAGTGGCACGTTTCTGTACGCTGTTGGAGACGCAGAGAACATTGACAAAAGTGCTGTCTGCCGTTCCATTCGCAAAGTATACCTGGCACTCAAGCATTTCCTGGGTGTGTTTGTGGTTTTTCCAAGACCACAGGTTGTCAAACAGGGCTTTTTTTCTATTGCAGGTACATTAAATTCGATAATGAATGTGATGCAATCATGACCTATGTCTGTAACTATAGCTCGATTGTCCGCAGGCTTCCCTAATGTGATTGGTACCATAGACTGCACACACATTGCGATCAAGGCCCCCCCCCAGGCCCCAATGAAGGGGATTTCGTCAATCGAAAGGGGGTTCACAGTATAAATGTGCAGGTGAGTAATACTAATATTTTAGATGGTAATATATAATGAAAAGGAGTGTGTTCACATATAATGAAATCTCTTAGATGGTGTGTGACTCTATGTGTCATATCACAAATGTGGAAGCTAAATGGCCCGGATCAGTGCATGACTCAAGAATTTTCAGAGAGTCAGGGTTATGCACATTATTTGAGCGTGGTAAGAAAAAGAGACTTATTTTGATATGTCATACTTATTTTGGGCCTAACATAACAGCATTTCTCCATTACACAGGGGCCTATGATGGGATTCTCCTTGGAGACAGGGGTTATGCATGCAGGCAGTACTTCCCTGACCCCAACCCTGGGCCACGAACCCGCTACAATGCAGCTCTAGCCAGGACAAGGGCACGCATTGAAATGACCTTTGGGCAAATAAAGGGAAGATTTCAGTGTCTGAAAAGTCTGAGGGTTGCACCTGACAGGGCATGTGACATTATTGTTGTATGTGCCGTACTGCACAACATTGCCACCATCAGAAAGGAGAGGACTCCTGTGGTGGAGGTGCAGCCTGATGATGACCTCCAGCCAGTGCACTTGGACCAACCTAGTGGCAGAGCTGCACGGGACAGAATTGTGCAACACTATTTCGAATATTAAAAACATGACAAAACATATTTTTCATTGAAATTTATTTGAGCATCTTTTTCTGTCTCATCAAAAAAAAAGCCAGTCATCATTTGCCAGGAAAAAATCATATATACTGTATCACTCAAGGTCATCAATAGTGCTCTTTTACTTACTCTGAAGTTCCTTTTGAAGCAACTCGATTTCTAGTTGAACTTTTGCCTCATTAGAGCTTGAAGTTCGATTTCACCTAGAAGCTTTTGTTTCTTTAGCTCAGTATACTCCATTTTTGCTGGAGACTTCTCTTATAGAGCAAACGAATGTCACCCTGTTTCAATTGTAGAGACAACATTTAACGGTCAATACATGTCATATAGGAAGTAAAATTAATTACAAGACTGCCCACCTCTGTATCAGGCCTCTCTGCCGCCTCTTTGCCTGCAAATCATACTGCAGTCAGAAACACATAGAAGTACACAAGTAGATACAAATTCAGGCCAAATTATGCATGCACTTACAGGGACTTCCTCCAAACCACAGTCATCTGACAGGGTTGCTTCACTGTCCTGTGCAATGGAAACAAAATGGTGTTACAAAGGGATGTGGTACAGCCTATTGGTCTAAATAATTAAAAGAAAGATTATATATATATTAGAGATGGACCGATCCGATATTACGATCGGTATCGGTCCGATACTGACATAAATTACTCTTTTCAAGAGACTAAAAGCAATATAAGTGATAAATATTACCATTCTGTAGAATATTCTTATATTTCACTTTTACTTGTTCCCATGTTCTAGTGGGTCCTGTTGTGGCTCTAATGTGAAAGAGGATATAATGTAATATAATATAATAAATTACTTACGAGTTTAATTTGTCAGCAACTTTCTGCCAGCCCTCTCCTTGCTTTTGCAGCCTTTGCAGTGTTCCCCATGCGTTTTAATTAAACTCTGAAACTCCTGAAATCCTCAATCAAGAGTTCTTGCTCTGCTGCCGAAAAATACTGAGCGCTCCTTCGACATCTTCGCTGACCAATCACAGGGTTGCCGATCAATGTTTCTACTATCGATGCGTAGCCCTTTTAAGCCACCCAGTGATCTCAGATTACTTCATCCAGCTGTACTAATCGTCAACAACAGGTGTGTTCGGAGAACCGGATTAGCGAGCTCAAAGTTGGCATGATGATTTGATCTTGGATGTAGTAAGCGAGGTACGAAGAACGGACCCCAGAATCGCACCTCCTTTTTCTTTTCTCCCAATCAGAGGAATACACATCATTGCCACCGTGCAGTTGGTACACCACAATGAAATCAATGAAATCGACAATGACTGAAAGTAAACATACATACATACATATATACATACATATGCAAACACACACATTTATACACACACGTCTACATAATAATAATAATAATATTAAAAAAAATTAATAACCAATACAAAAATAAAATAAATAAATAACAATAAAAAAAGGGGAAAAAAAGAAAAACAAGGAACAAAAATAAAGGAGACAAGGGGGATCATAAAATCTCTAAAAGTGAGGCTCCATAAACAAGACACAAAACTTAAATAAGGGGCTAAGAAAAATCAAACTCTTCTAAAAATCTATGCAATTTGATTGCTTGGGGCTTATTTATTAGCTTCAGAGATTTACGGAACAGGGAGAGTTCGTTTCTAAGAGCAGCCCATGAAGGGGGGGATTTAGCATATCGGCATTTATGAATGTAATACTTTGTTATAATAATGACATTATTATCTAAAAACTCACTATTTTTGTCCTTAAGGATTACTCCAATCTGAACATTTTGAAAAGACCAAAAATCAATATTTCCATACTGGGACAATATTAGGACATGGAGGGATTTCCATAAGTTCTGGATTGTCACACACCCATAAAACATGTGCTCTGTTACAAATATAACAGTTGTCTAACACAAATTTAAATCTGTCTCTCATAAATTCATTGGAGGGGTAAATATTTTTTGTAGTTCTAAAATGGACTTCTTTAAATTTGGGGGGAATTGGAAATTTTAAATATTTGGTTCTGATCAACGAGATCTCAGATTTGTTATAATCTTTAAGGATGAGTGAATGTTTTGTTCTACTTGGATATAAGATGTTAACCAAATACCTCCTCAAAAACTGATTATTGCATTTTTCATTAACCAAGTCAAGACCATCTAATTTAATTTTATGTAAATTTGGAGTCGGTATATTTGAAAAATTATTCTTTATCGTATTGACAAGGACTATTGGGATATTCTGTGAAACCTTTTTGTAGAGCTCGAACGAGCAACTCATGTCATATTTCTCATTAAACCTGTTTAATTCAAGTATATCTCCAATTTCATCCATTATATGTGTCACAGACCAAATTTGTTTTGTCATCCATTCTTCCACAAACATAGATTTCCCCGATTCAATATCACCCTATTATTCCACAATGGAACGTTGTGGGGACTAAAGTTATGTTTAAACATTAATTTCCAATTTAACAAAACTTGTTGATGAAATTTGGAGAGTTTTATGGGCAGTTTAGAAATTTCAAAATCACATACTAAAAGGAATTGGATCCCCCCAACTTTGTTGAAAATAAGAGATGGTATCAAGAACCAGATGTCAGTATCATTTTTAAGAAGGATCGGAGCCAATTAATCTTTAAGATGCCATTCATTATTTCAAAATCGATTGCTTTCAAACCCTCCTCTTCATAGTCTTTTATCAAGTCCCTGTTACTGATATAATGATGTTTATTTTTCCATATGAAATTAAAATTCAGCTTATTGATGTCTTTTATAATTCTGGATGGGATGGCTAGGAATAAGCTGGATAGATTAATCTGGACAAAGATTCAACCTTGGTCAACATTATCCTGCTGAACAACGTTAAATCTCTCTGTAGCCAATGGTTTAGAGTTTTTTTGCATTTGTCAATTGTATTCTGAATATTCTTTTCTTCGCTATCAGCCATGCATTTAGTTAGCCAAATTCCAAGATATTTGACTTCATTTTTGACAGGTATATCGTACAAAGAAGAGTGAGAACAATTGTGGATACTCATGAGTTCACATTTGTCCAGGTTCAGGTGTAGTCCAGAAGCATCAGAAAAGATCTTTATTGTATCTAAGGCCAATGGAATTTGTTCTTTATTTTTAGAAAGATTGTTGTATCATCGGCAAGTTGACTTATTATTAATTTGTGGTTATTTATGTCTAATCCTTTGATGTTTGAATTTATGACAGTAATAGCAAGTAGTTCAGTGGCTACAATGAATAAAAGAGGTGAGATGCTACAGCCCTGCCTGATACCTCTCTCCACCCTGAACCTGGGACATGTGCCTTCTGAAAGAGAAACACAACTATTAATATCAGTGTATAACATAGTGATCATATCCAGAAATGCATCTCCAAACCCAAAATGTTTAAATGTCTTAATAATAAAAGTGTGTTCAATAGAATCAAATGCTTTATGGAAGTCCAAGAACAACATAAAACCATCATCCTTAATTAGGTAATTGTAATCGATAAGGTCCAAAACCAAGCGGATATTATTTTGGATCAACCGTCCTTTGAGAAATCCTGATTGTGTTGGGCTAATTATTTCAGAAATGCCTATTTTTAGTCTTGTTGCTAAAACTTTTGTAAAACTTTTGTAGTCTGTATTTAAAAGTGTTGTAGGTCTTAGATTACTTAGTTTTTTCTTATCTTTCCCCGGTTTTGGAATTAATTTTATAACTCCTTGTTTCATTGTTGCCATAAGCTCCTTTTGATTTATACATTCATTTAACGCACTGAATAATAGTAATTTTAGATCTTCCCAAAAGTGTTTATAGAAATTAGTCGTTATTCCATCTGGTCCCGGCGAGCGATCAGATGCCATGCTCTTAATAGCAAAATCAAATTCTTCTATTGTTAGGTCTTCATCACAAATTTCTCTAAAATTATCATCAATTACTGGAATGCAATTACTGATTTTGTCAAAGAAGGAGGTGACGTTTTGTTCTGAGTATGAAGACTTATAAAGGTTACTGTAAAAAGTAAATACTTCACTTGAAATGTGTTTAGGGTCAGTACATTCCTCTCCGTTGATTATTAGGTTACATATTGAATTATATTCTTGTCTACGTTTTTCTAGATTGCAAAAATAGGCAGTGTTCTTTTCACCCTCTTCTATCCACTTGGCTTTGGATCGCAAATAAGCGCCTTGGCTCTATAAAGGTACATTTCATCCAATTTAGATTGTAAGCTGTTAATTTTTCCTTTTTCTTCCTCAGTCCAATTCAATTTGCCATAAAGATTCATAAGTTCTTTAACTACATTTGATTCCTCTTCTTTCCTTTGTCTCTTTAACTTTTTACCGAATGCGATTGAGGTTTTTCTGATTCTAAATTTAAGATATTCCCGTTTGAGTATCGGTGTATTGATGGCTTCATCATTCTGGATATCTAAGATTAATTTTTTAATAGAATTACAATACTCCTCATTTCTCAGCATCTGAGAGTTAAATTTCCAATAATCCTTAAATGTGTTGTTTTGGTCTTTGCTTTGTAGTCTTAGAATAATGGCGCAATGGTCACTTAAGGGACCATTAGAGATGACTGTTTCCTTAACATATTGTAAAATTGAGTTGGATACCAACCAATAATCAATACGTGACCTGCTTTGACCATTAGGTTTGTGCCAGGTGAATTGTTTTACATCTTTGTTTAACAGTCTCCATACATCTATTAATTTAGTATCATTAGCGAAATTTTCAAATATTGGGTTTTTATGTTCTCTTGAAAATTTTGAAGGCCATCTATCCAACCATTCATCAGGAGTCACATTGAAATCACCTACAACTACTATATAATCAGTGGGGAATTTGGTAAGTTCCTTTATAACTGTAGAAATTTGATGCAGCAGGTTCTTATTCTCTTGATCATTGTTGTATCCATAAATATTAATCAAAATAATCAGAGTATTATCAGTATTTAACTCACAGGCAACCCAATGTCCATCTTTGTCTGCCATGTTGCACAAAAACCTACCAGGACATCTGTTGAAACAAACAGCAACCCCAGCCGACCTGTTTGTACCATGACTAAAACATTTTTTATCTCCCCATTGTTGTGACCAAAACTTCACATCAGATTCCTCAGAATGAGTTTCCTGGAGAAAAAAACAATTTGCCTGTTGCGGTAGGGATCGGGTAGTAACAGGGTCGGTGTAGCCTTCGTGGCTCAACATATCCCAGACTTCATAGCGCGGCGGTGGGTGTGGATAATTTTGCCGAAAAAAAACGTGGAAGCGGCGCAGCCGAAGAGTAAACTTTCAAAAGTAAGTACTGAATATGATGTCACTTATTTATGTGCAAATGTTTAATAATGAGGAACAATTAAACATTACTGTTGGCCACATGTCGGCAGAGTTATGTGACATTAGTGATGTTTGTACTAACTTGGTTTTAAGCCTTGACTTTAAAATATACGCCGTTCAATAGTCGACCTTAATCTTACAGAGAATGTGATGATTTTATGGATAATTAAAGTCAGTCATATATCCACAAACACAACAAGCTGAAAGTCAGTGATGCTGCTCGGTTTGCAGTCCTGAATATGACGGCACAAGCAGGATTCACTGCACTGTTAATGTTAGACTGACAGACTGTTCCCTGTTTGTGAAGGACTGCTAGGAAAGTTTAACATAACTAGTTGTCTGTCCTGAATCAGTCTTATTAGGTAATGTTCAAATAATGTTATCATCCCAGTGTTTTCAGTGTGGGAGAAAGTACTCAGGGCCTTCAAGTTACACACTATGAAAGGCAGCAACAAGTTTAATATTCAGAAACCTAAAGTATGTATCAGCAGCAGAATGGAGCTAAAAATAAATGTTTGTTTCAGTTCTATGAAGCTTTGAGTATTTTGGATTAGTAGCACTGCTGTGTTTGTTGCATCATATTGCTGTAATTGTTTATATGCTTTATATATTCTGAGCTAAGTTGATCTATAGTGTTACATCATATTCTATAAGGATGTTATGTGTTTGTAGACTTTCTGCCCAGTTTGACCCATTTAGCAGAAGTCAGCCTGTTTAAGGCTCTGATATCTATTCTGTATGACTTAAAGCAGTTATGACATGCTCTGATTTTCTCACCCAATAAAGGAATATTTCATATATCAGTCTGATCTTCATTCTATCAGAAACAGTTATCACAGCTCGTACATTTGCTTTTTACACATATATGTAAGCATTGGGCCAAATTTAGTAATGCCAGCATATTGAAAGAACAATGTTTGTCTCTTATATATAATACATCTGTATATACACTGTCAGAGATACTTGTCTTTGAGTGAAGATTTAAGGTGATAGGAAATATAAATAAATGCAACTTGAATCTTTACTGAAGCTCAGTATTTGACACAGAGTTCATTCACTGCTGTGATAACTAATAATGATTAATATGATAACTATAATATTGGCCATATTATATTTACATTAGCAAAGTGAGATGATTTTAGTCTCATGAGCAACATTAGCTAATTGTTATTTACTAACTAATCTTAAAATGACTTCAGTACAGGAATGAAGCCCAACAATCATGTTTTACAGTCCTGTGGTCTCAGCCTCAGATGCTCAACTAATCAAAGCTCATGTAGAAACAAACAAACAAATGAACAAAAGATTTTCTCCTTCATTTCTGTCAAAAAATGCTGTATGAAACGTTTCGAGCAGTTGGAGTCATGGTAGCTAGGCAACCTGGGCAGCGCGACCGAGGCTAGACCGTCCCATTTCACAGCCTCACACTTGTGGACCGTTATGGCTGCAGACCCTGAATTGGGATACAGCCATTGAATCTTACTGCTGTATTTACTGTAAAGCCCTGTGGGACGATGTGCACTACAGGCTTTGCCCAAAGATTCCAAACTTACTTGAAGTTTGTAAAAGTTATATTATTTTTGGATCAATTCAATTCAATTTTATTTATGTAGCGCCAAATCACAACAAAAGTCGCCTCAAGGCGCTTTATATTGTACAGTAGATAGCACAATAATAAATACAGAGAAAACCCAACAATCATATGACATGACCCCTATGAACAAGCACTTTGGCGACAGTGGGAAGGAAAAACTCCCTTTAACAGGAAGAAACCTCCGGCAGAACCAGGCTCAGGGAGGGCGGGGCCATCTGCTGCGACCGGTTGGGGTGAGAGAAGGAAAACAGGATAAAGACATGCTGTGGAAGAGAGACAGAGATTAATAACAGATATGATTCGATGCAGAGAGGTCTATTAACACATAGTGAGTGAAAGGTGACTGGAAAGGAAAAACTCAATGCATCATGGGAATCCCCGCAGCCTACGTCTATTGCAGCATAACTAAGGGAGGATTCAGGGTCACCTGGTCCAGCCCTAACTATATGCTTTAGTAAAAGGAAAGTTTGAAGCCTAATCTTGAAAGTAGAGATAGTGTCTGTCTCCTGAATCCAAACTGGAAGCTGGTTCCACAGAAGAGGGGCTCGAAACTGAAGGCTCTGCCTCCCATTCTACTTTTAAATACTCTAGGAACAACAAGTAGGCCTGCAGAGCGAGAGCGAAGTGCTCTAATGGGGTGATATGGTACTACAAGGTCATTAAGATAAGATGGGGCCTGATTATTTAAGACCTTGTATGTGAGGAGCAGGATTTTGAATTCTGGATTTAACAGGAAGCCAATGAAGGAAGCCAAAACAGGAGAAATCTGCTTCTTTTCTAGTCCCTGTCAGGACTCTTGCTGCAGCATTTTGATCAGCTGAAGGCTTTTCAGAGAGTTTTTTCCTGATAATAAAGAATTACAGTAGTCCAGCCTGGAAGTAATAAATGCATGAACTAGTTTTTCAGCATCACTCTGTGACAGGATATTTCTAACTTTAGAGATGTTGCACAAATGGAAGAAAGCAGTCTTACATATTTGTTTAATATGTGCATTGAAGGACATGTCCTGGTCAAAATGACTCCAGGTTCCTCACAGCATTACTGGAGGCCAAGGTAATGCCATCCAGAGTAAGAATCTGCTTAGATACCATATTTCTAAGATTTTCAGGGGTCGAGTACAATAACCTCAGTTTGATCTGAATTAAGAAGCAGAAAGTTAGCGGCCATCCAGGTCTTTATGTCTTTAAGACATTCCTGCAGTTTAACTAATTGGTGTGTGTTACCTGGCTTCATGGACAGAGCTGCGTGTCATCTGCATAGCAGTGAAAATGTATGCTATGTCTTCTAATGATGCTGCCTAAGGAAGCATGTATAATGTAAACAGAATTGGTCCTAGCACTGAAGCCTGTGGAACACCATAATTGACCTTAGTGTGTGAAGAGGACTTCCATTTACATGTACAAATTGGAGTCTATTAGATAGATATGATACAAACCACTGCAGTGCAGTACCTGTAATACCTACAGCATGTTCTAATCGCTCTAATAGGATATTATGATCAACAGTATCGAACGCTGCACTGAGGTCTAGCAGGACAAGCACAGAGATGAGTCCACTGTCAGAGGCCATAAGATCATTTGTAACCTTCACTAAAGCTGTTTCTGTGCTGTGATGAGCTCTGAAACCTGACTGAAACTCTTCAAATAAGCCATTCCTCTGCAGATGATCTGTTAGCTGTTTGACAACTACTCTTTCAAGGATGTTTGATATGAAAGGAAGGTTGGAGATTGGCCTATAATTAGCTAAGACAGCTGGGTCTAGAGATGCTTTTTTGTAAAGGTTTAACTACAGCCACCTTGAAGGCCTGTGGTACATAGCTGATTATTAGAGATAGGTTGATCATATTTAAGATTGAAGCATTAATTAATGGCTAAGAAAAGAAACTTTAAAATGTCTTAAATGAGATAATTATGGGCAAATTCTTCATTCATAAATGTTGATTTCTGAAAACAAAGAGCATTTTCACTTCTCACAAAGAACTGACAGAAAACAAGCTGTGGATCTGCATCACGTGGTTAATGAACTAAAGCTTTTAGAAAACCCAGAGGTTCAAATTTTATGTCTTAATTTTATCAATTTCTTTAGTTATATTTTATTTTATGTCTTTTATATATTGAAAGACAGGCTGTTCTGCTATTATCTCAAGTTGGAAAAAAGTCTTTGAAAATGCTGCCATTGTTGTACTTGTTACATTAATTAAAAGAAAACAACCATGTGACAGCTGGACCAATCACTCTGAGCACGCTCACTTCAGGTGCTTATATACAGTCAGGTTATATAAGACTTACGCCTGGAGTCGATTCCAAACTTCATCCCAGAGTGTAGCCAAAGGGATCACACACTGTGCTGCACCACCCACACCTGAACACCCCCCCATCATCATCACCGTCGTCCTGACAACCTGACAGTCCAAACTCAGGACATGACACACCCTTTAAAAGACATCCCAGAATGCTTTGCTGCCCCCTGCAGTCAGAGGAAGAGTGAGACACCCCCGTAGATGAAGACTGTGTGTGCGTGTGGGACACAAAGAAGCGGGAGTCTGATCAGATTATTGATCACTTTATTGTTTCTGTACAAACAAAGAGCCGCCCCCATCTCCGCTTCACACCCGGGAAGGATACAGCATCTGCACACAAACAGGAAGTACACTGTCACAATAAAACCACACACAGGAAATGAACGTCAGAATACAACTACCACACAGGAAGTGCACACAGGAGGAGAAATCACAGAAGAAGCAAGCGGCGAGAAGACCTGAGACGACTTTAGAGCATCGGAGCGGCGAGCGAGTTCGAAGATGTGGCAACAGTGGCACGAATGTGTGTTTCACACAGGAAGTGTGTCACACTGTGAGTGAACACCTGTGACAGGTGAGACCTCCAGCTGTGACTCCAAACGACTCTACGCCATTTCTGCCAAATATTTAGAAAACTGAGCCAATGAAACAAAGGGGCAGGGTTTTAACGACTTGTCTTGGAACCGCGAAACGAGATCATCAAACACGCCAACACTAAAGCTCCTGTAACACCGAGCCAGTCCGACATCCCGCCGTGACATCACGCAATGGTTAATTGGAGTTGTCAGATCTGCACTCAGCTGCATTTTTTTCTCTTTGTACTTTTTTTTCCTAAATACTGCTCATCTGTACACAGAGCTGCCAACCCCCCCCCCCACAGGTCAGCACTGAGTAGGAGCTGCTCTGTATCTCACTCTACATCTGTATAGTGCCAATAAAGACATTCGATTCTCACAGCTGCACACCAATAGAATCAGAATAGAAGCAGCCGGGTGGAGCCGGGTGGAGCGGGCTGTCAGCCTGATGAACATGCTCTAATCTGAGTTTATTAATCTGACAGAAACGATGTGCAAACGCTGCTCAGCCTCCTCACATGTTGCTGTGTTAGAGTTTATTCATTTATTCAAATATTGATAAGCTTCCTCAGTGCTGCTGTCTGAAGCCCCGCCCCCTCACAGTCATATTGATTTCATGTTATAAATTAAGAACGTCGCCTGTAAACGATGCCTCCAGCTGTGGCTGGCGCTTCATGGTGAATAAATCAAACTTCAGGACCGAGCATGCTCAGACGGCGCTCTGAGCCGGAGCAGGTCAAAGTTCGCACTTTTGCTCCTGAAGCATGCAGAGAACACAGAAACGCCGCAGCAGCAGAGAGGCGTCTGCGAGGTCGTGACCCCAGCTGTTGAGGTCATGTGACTCACCACTCTGACTCTGTGTCCGATGGCTTTGGCTGGCAGGTTGCTGCTGAACTTTGCTCGCACCATCCCACTGCTTCCGTGCGCCCGGGTCACCTTCCCCCAGATCACACGGGTCTTGTTGGGCTTCCCGCCGGGTGTCACCGTGTTCCTGCGCACACACACACACACACACTTAGAAACACGCCAACCTTAACAGTAAATGAAAGATGGCGGTGCGGCAGCTCACTTTTTGGCCTTGTAGACGTAGGCGCAGCGTTTGCCGAGGTAGAAGTCGACTTCGTCCCGGCTGTAGCAGCCCTCAAGCTTTAGCAGTGCCGTGTGCTCGCGCTGGTTCCTCAGGCCGCGCTTGTAGCCCGCAAAGATGGCCTTACTCCACAGTCTGAAAGAGAGACAGCATCAGACGTCAAAATCACCACCACCACCTGCTGCCACGCCCCCAAATCTGACCAATGGAAAGAGTTGCTCACGCTCCAGACCAAGCCCGACCGAAGGTTTCACCAACGTCAAAGCATGGTGTTTCTTTTTTGCCCAGACATCAGCTGATGGAGCGCATCCACGCCGCCACGGCTCACACTTCCATCACACGCAGAATCTGCACGCCACAGTCGCCAAATGCAGGAGGCGGGAAATAAATAAATCACAACAACGAAGCTACCCTCCGTATTTCTCTGACATCATCGTTAACCCGCTCAGTTCCTGATTCACGCCAACAGCCCAGAATAAAAGCCCCAATCCAAACTCGGCGTTCCCAGTCCACAGCCTGTAAATAAAAGATGTGCACTGCCCATCACAGCAGACCTTAAAACATCTGAAGCCAATCAAACCTGCAGAATGATCAGTAAACAGACTGATCAATCAGCCCAGAAACAGCTGACACGATCAACATCGTCAATAAGCTGGAGTGGGAGGAGCCACGGGTGAACCTGACCCCCAGAGGCCTGTGGCACTCTGGACTGAGACCAATCAAGATCAATGACATCAAGTATTAATTTATCTGCTGTCAGCATCCAAAAACTACCAATCAGTACTCCAGTTCTCATTGATCAGAGCCAAAGCGTGACCCACTCCACCAGCTGATGTCACTGTGGTTATTTCACCCTGCTCCTCCGATCTGTGAGGCTCGGGGGTCGTGACCCTGCACCTGCTTCACCTGCACGCTCCGCAGATCATCAGCAACGACCTGCTGACAGCGCCCTCAACTGTTTCTATAGCAACCAGGACCCAACTCTAAGGTGTTTACGTGTGAACGAGGAAAACAGATTTAGTCACGCAACATCAAAGGTGTGCGACACGTTACTGTTCACATGAGATGAACTTCTACAGTGACAGAAACAAAACACTGCTGCTGTTACACAGAGTTACTGTCCCTCTGTTTACAACAACGGCAATTATGCTTACTCTTTCCCTCCCAGGCTTCTGATTGGCCAACATTTCAACAATGTTAGGATTACATCGCCACCTGTTGCTTTGGCATGCTCTTGACAGCGTTTCCCTGTTTTTTGCGTTTACACAGGTACTTTTTCAGCCTAAAACGCTCCATCTGTGAACCTCCAACCATGACATCATCACCATCAGCATCTCTGCAGCGAGGAACAGCAGCTCTGACAGAAAACTTTATTAAACCCATCCCAGAATCACTGCACAGCAGACAGGAAGTCGCTCTGCACTCACGGTTAACTCACTTCCTGTTAACACCCGTCTGCCCTCACCTGTTTCAGAGCTTCAGCAGGTTACATCACTCACACAGACATACATCATGTGAGCACAGAGTGAAATGATTGGCACTCACCTTCCAGGCATCTTGGTCGTTGTGGTATTCTTCAGGTGACTTCACCTGCACAGAAACAATCACATTAACACCTAAAACCTACTGCAGCATCACATGATCGACCGGCTCATGAGAGCTACGGCGCCGGTAACCAGCATGTTTTCTTGAGCTCTAGACTTTGTACCCGCAGTGTTTTCAGGAGGATACATCACCATGGCAACCAATAATACGACTTTATAGTGCCGGGCCCTGATAACTGTAGGTAGGTTTAGTCAGCTATGACCTTACAAGTGGAACACTGAGCATGCTGTTCTGTGACCTGATGCATTTACTGCTCTTAAAAAACATTTTATGTGGAATCAACATGTGCCACGCTACCAGGTAAAAAGTCACGTGACTTATTCAGAGGCATCTTGGACCACAGGTCAAGTGTCTGAGGTTGTCACAGAAACAGTGCCGTTTGAAATCCGTGTGATTCTGCGGTCAGCCCGTCACTGATCGATAACCGATGGCTCCCTTCATACAGCACCTAACCCTAACCTAACCTAACATTCGGCTCTTTCCGTCTCATTATTTCACGAGAAACTACGAGAATTGGAGACAGCTCAGGCCGGTGGCTCCTCAGGTTTGACCCGTTTATCGGGGGAGCTCCAGCCCGCTGCGAGCACCGGGGCTCCCACACACGCTTTCCTTACCGCACGTGTGCGGGAGCCGGCACGCGCAGCTCGGAAGCCGCTCGGTTAACCCCGGCCCTGCGCTTCGTTAGCCGAGGCTAGCTTCGTTAGCCGAGGCTAGCTTCTCTATCCGGAGCGAATCTCCGCCATCAGCAGCTCAAGCGTAGACACAGACCAACCGAGCAGCGCCGGGGCTCCTGCTCCGGCCCCCCGGAGGACTATCAGTTGCCCACCGCGCAGATTAACGGGCATTTTTCAAGAATGTGCCGGCGGACATGTTGACTCGTACCTGCACCGCGTCCGAAGAGAAGGAGAAAAAGGAAGAGCGAAAGGGATGCTGGGAAATTAGTGTAAACAGAGGTGCCCACGGAGCTGCCTGAACAGAAAGGCTCGTTTTATTTATTTTATTTTTAGATTTTAATGTAATCAAAGAAACAATTAAAAACACTTTTACAGAGTTTCATAATACACACGTTAATAATAATAATAATAATAATAATAATAATAATAATAATAATAATAATAATAATAAATGTTTATGGCTTCATGTTTTTGTCTTTGTTAATGTAATATTTTTAAAGTTAATTTTCAAAATCCACCGCATGAACGTGCTTTATTGAATATAATAATAATAATAATAATAATAATAATAATAATAATAATAATAATGATGATGATGTAACCTATTCAGTCACCCTGGCCATAAACTGTTCAGACTACTTCCATCAGGCAGGAGGTTCTGCAGTATCCGGTCCTGAACCAGCAGACTGAGAGACAGCTTTTTCCAACAGGCCATCAGACTGCTGAACACTTCATAGACACCTCACCTTCACTTACCGTAACTTCAACATTATGCACTCCATACTGTACATGAATGCCACTTGTTTTGCACCTCTGTATATTTTATTTTCATTTAATTTTATATATATGTATACACACACACACACACACACACACACATATGTATGTATACATATTTAGTATACATATTCAGTAATGTGCATATACATATATTTGTACTCAGATTCCCATTCTTATATTTTGCTTGCTCTTATGTTTCTTGTATTTTGCACACCTCTGTTGCTTGTGAAGCTTCCACACAAGAATTTCATTCGCATGTACTGTACCAGTGTACCTGCACATGTGATGTGACAATAAAAGTGATTTGATTTGAAATGACATTGAATTAAAATACAAATATTTGACTTTATTGTATCAATAAGAGGGCGGACTTGTGACTGTGTGGTGATTGGTCTGAACGGCAGCGTTACCTGTTTACCCAGAACTCCAACGTTGATTACAGTCTGTTTTCTCTGAGCTTCTCCATCAGCTGTCTCACCTGCAGACACCTGAGGTCTGCACTATGAAGTAGGATTGAGTCTTATCCGATGTCACCCCAGGAACAAACACCATTCCCCAGAAACTGCTGATGTCCTTTGGCTGCCCAGCGACAGCGTGAGGTGCTATCACCCCTGTGTGTACGCAGAGCTGCACGGCTCCACTGCCTCAGGAACGCAGAGGCCCTCATCTCCAGCTACGACCTGCTCCATCTGCCGCTATCAGCAGGAGACACCAGAGCAGTGAAACTCAGGCTGAGGCCCGGCTTCCGTCTCATAGCCTCCACAACACTAAATCCCACCCAGCAGATGCTGTTGTGTGCAATATGTTTTTGTTGTTTAACTAATGCTTTACTTTATGTGTATATATTGACCTTTTTATATCCTTTACTGTTTTGCTCTTCCTTTCCTTTTCATACTTTGTTTTGTTCAGTAGTGCAGGGGGCGGAGCCTGATGTCATTGTTACAATCAAAGCACACTTTGGGGTTCCACTCATGTCATCATCTAAGATGGTCATGATGATGATGATGATGGCAGACTGTGCAGCTCCCCCCGCTCCCATCTCCACACACACACACACACACACACACACAAGCTAATAACTGATGGGATGTCTGTTTGTTACCTGCTGCCATAACAACAAGATGATGTCATTATATATTCTTGTTGTTTTCAGTGATGTATATTTTTCTTCTTACTGCTCCTATGTTGTCTAGTAAAAGCTGCTTCTTTCCCTGGCTCTTGCATCTTCAATATAATGATGAATAAACACTCATTAATGAGGAAACCATAAAGTCACTCTTTCATCACAAGAGCGTTTGGAACAGCTAAAATCATCAGCTCTGTTTCACACCTCGACATTGAAAGATGATCCATGGAGCTGGCAGTCAGGTCACCACCAGAGGGCGCTGTGAGCTGGAACAGCCTCACATTAAAGCAGAGCTCTGCTTCGTCTCACAGTGAAGCAGGTGAGTGAGGCTCAGGTTACACGCCTGCCCACTGACACGTGAAGTCTGATCAACACCTCACTCCTTAAACAGATGACCTTCGTCATCAACATCATCTTCATCAGGGCTGCGCCATCGCTCCTTACCAGCTGACCAGCATCTGAACCTTTCAATGACCCAGTGAGCTGATGATGGTGCCCTCTCTGTTCTCACCTGTCATTAATCTCTCTCTTCCACAGCATGTCTTTATCCTGTCTTCCTTTGCTCACCCCAACCGGTCGCAGCAGATGGCCCCGCCCCTCCCTGAGCCTGGTTCTGCCAGAGGTTTCTTCCTGTCCACTGCTGCCAAAGTGCTTGAAGTTTTAGGCTTAAAGCTGAATTTAAATAAATGTGAAATTCAGAGTCAAGGATTTGGGAGGTGTGATTATTGCGTCTGATAAGGAATGATATGACACCGTTTAAAGCAACATGTTACCTGGGGCCTCAGAGCTTCCTGTGAGGACACTGCTGCACGTACTGTAATAAACCATGCTGTTTAATAACACCCTCACTCCAGGACACTGCAGCATCAATGGGAGCACACACTGCGTGTCATTAAAGAATGTAAAGTCAGACTGTTCTTCATAAACAGCCCTGATGTGACACGTCGTAGCTCGTCCAATGGAGTCATGAATACTTTCAGTCATGAATCGGTGTTATATTATATTAGATGGCACTTCCTGTCCCAGCGCCCTGACCCGGGAACAGACTTGCAGACGTGACGTTCATCTGTGACAAATATTTCTACTTTATTCACAGAAACACAAAAAACCACCAAGGAGAGAAAAACAGAAAACATAGGAAACATTTACAGTATGAACACAATCAGCTGATGGCGTTCTCGTTTTTTGGCCACATGTTTTTCACCACTTCCTGTGTGTGGTGTTGACACAATAAAAGCATCAAAGCCATACTATAATATTTATTTTATGACTGAAACAGCAAAAACACACGAGTGGAAAAACAGCCGCCCATCTGACAGCCCGTCACGTGACCCGCTGCTGCCACAAGACGAGCGCCTGAAGAAGAAAACATTTGTACATCATCACCTGTCTGAAACCTCTAAGCCGCCTCACCTGTCCCATCAGGTTCACTCAGGTCTCAGGTGAGTCCACTGAAGATGAGCTGATTGGTGGAGGTGGTTCAGGGGCGGGGCCCAGCCTGCTTGTCATAATTCAGGTTGTTCAAGTTGTGCTCTCGTGCTGAGACTTCAGCAAGTGTTTAGTGTAGTGTCAGCATGCTGATGTCCTACGCCACCTGAACACAGCACCAGCCCCTTTTACTCATCTTTACAGTTTAAATTAAAAACACAGTCTTCTCCTCCGGTCAGTGAAGCAGCAGCAGCTCAGATACGTGACATCACTGTACACAGAGGCCATGCCCACTGTAGGACGGCAGGCTCACTGTGCTGCAGTTCCTCTAATGTCCAGCAGAGGCAGCAGTGAGTCAGCCCCACACACGTTTACAGCCTGATACACAAACTGTCCGGCCCATTCATGACACCTGTTTGCATTATTAGGGGCGTGGCTTCTGACTGAAAGGTGGATGGTGACACAGGCGGCTATAGCTGCTAGCAGTCTGCTTCACCTGAACTGCACCTCCTGACTGTGTTTGTGCAGTTGGAGCCTTTTGGAGCTCCAGTTGGAGTGAGACGCTAAGCAGGTATCGCTTTGATCACTGTTGTCAGGACAAACTTTTATAAATAAAATTACAGTACAGCAGCGGTTTGCTTACTTCACTGACAGGAGAAGAACCCCCCCATGGTTGCCATGGCAACACGAACATCTCTGTTGTCATAGTAACACCCAGGTTTCGGCCTCATATACAGAGCATCATCAGTACGTTTCTATTTACAGGATATAATTGTACACAACAGTCGGGCCACCTTTACAAGGTGAAAAACGTCCCAGCATGCAACAGAAACCACCCGATCACCCTCATCTGTACATGTGACAAAGGTCCGATCAGGTGATCACAAAGCCAGGTCACATGATTGACCTAAACCACAGTGACATTAGTAAAAACTATACAGAGACGACATCCTGCCATTCAGAGTTCAGGGTTCAGACATCCTCCTCTTCATCAGCGGCAAGATGAAAGTGTCCACCATAATAAGGAAAGATGGAGACGAACAGAGCCGAACCGAACCACACTTTGCCCTCGCTGCTTCTTTTGGGCTATTATTAACTGTGAGCAAGTAGCTCACAGGTGGGTGAGCGGCAGAAGAGTGGCCCCGCCCCCTAAAGCAAAACTAAAAGCATAAAAAAAATAAATAAAACTAAAACTAAATAAACTTTAAAAAAAACAAAAAGGAAAAATAAATAATTACTTTGACAATATCAGTACTGGGCATGCTCAAACCCAATACTGTAACATTAGCATTTAGCAATCATGCTATAAACTAAGCCATCGTCGACTGTTTTCAGATTAGAAACAAGCTGTTAGCTTCACCTGACTTTATCTTAGCTACCCTCTGTGGTTAGCTCGACATAAGAGTACCATTAGTGTTAGCTTTCTTTACCAGTTAGCCATGTTAAAATAGTTTCGGAACACTTTTGAAATGTCAGTATCTTTCAAGCTGTGTCAGATATAATATTAAGTAATGTAATCTAACAGTTCATAAAGTTAGTCTTATTATAGTCTTACGCAGAGTTAGCAGAGAGCCTATTCAATTTTAGATTACTGCTTACTCGTTAGCTTAGGCCACTTCCTAGCTGTAGTTCATGTTAACTCTGAACTCATCACGATACTTTTATAGCTACCTATTTCAAGCTAGTCTCCCAGCTAGCAGCTAGTTAACAGACTGCTACGCCTCTCTCCCTGCAAACATGACTAGCATGATCGGCGTGATTGAACACATTTATTCTGTTTTAATAGTGTTAGCCTTAACAGTCAGTTACATTTTCAGACTGAAGCAAATCCAGAATCGTCACGGTTAGCAACGGGTAATCTGGGAATAGTTTTATTTCTATTATCATTTTAAAGTAAGCACACTCATCTTAGCCAGGTCACAGATAGCCATTAACTGTAGCTTACAATAAGTTTATCTTTGCCAATATTAACTTTAAGCTATATTAGCCACAAGATACATTAGTGTCATTTAAACAACAAAACAAAACTGCTGTTAGCTTCCGTTAGCCCTTAGTAGCATTGCAACTTTATCTCAGTGTGAGACAGGACAGTTTCAGGTTTTATTGATCAATCAGCTGTTACTGAGAACATTAAATACTTATCTTTTTTTTTTTTTTTTTATTAAAGTGCTTTTCCCTTTCTCACTTCCTGTTTCTATGGCAAATGTTCATGTTAAACAGGAAATTCAGTGTGTCTGCAGCTACTGGGAATTATGAGTTTTTTTCTATTCCTTAATCTGTGTGATGTCACAGAGAGAAGCTCCACCCATCTACTGTTCAAGTCTTCTGCTTGTGAGATGCAGCCAATCAGAATAAAGCACGTTTAAAGGTGGAGGAGCTGAACCGGCTTGTGTGAGACAGCGGCTGAGCTGAGGCTCAGGATGACACGACTCACGCTAAGCCGCTCTGTGAGAGCCAACGTTGGAATGAGCAGAACGATCCACCTAACAGAGTTTTATAGTTTTGAGTCTTCTGTGTTTAACACGGGCTCAATAATTACGCATATTAGTTTCTAAGCTCCACCCACACAGGTGACCGACTGCATGTAAAACCAACGTCACACAGATGTTAAACTGCACGGATTCACAAGAGAACCTGACAGGTAGAATAAACCAACTCCCCCTTTGCCTCTGGGTTATTTTTCTTTGTTCTTACATCAGATGATCATCTTACCCTCTTTACCTCAGACCCAGGGGTCAAAGGTCAAAGGTGGTAAGCTTTTATTTTTTCGGCTTGTCACACGTGGAGGATTTTCTTTGGACCGCTGCTCAAACACAAGCAGATGTGGCTTCATGGTGAAGGCACTCATTATTATCACTTGTAACAATCAGCACACACAGGTGGAGTAGATTAGCTCTGCCTACACCAGGTGCAGCATTAAAATCTGGTCACATTATTTGTCCCTTCCTTTCTGGTCTGCTCTGCGGCGCTGTGAGATGTGATGAGTGTAGCAGGTCCAGAGCGAAACCTCCACCCGTGAGAGGCTGATTTCTAACAAACCTTGCAGCGAGAGTAAAGATCAGTTCAGCTTGGCTCGTCTCCATCACTGCCCATCAGCTGCTCCCTCACCTGCAGAGCGACGGCACAGGTGGGATGGAAGCCCATTTCTGCCCACAAATGGAAACACACTCGCTGCAAATGTCTGAACGTTTTAATCTACTTTGTATTTTGGGGGCACTGAGCCTTTATTAGTCAGCAGAGAGCGGGCAGGAAGTGGCCGTGGGGAATTGAACCCGCACCTCTGCAGTGCCTGAAGGTCTCACATATGAAATGTTTTTTGTTTTTTTTCCCCCCATTCAGACATGACCTAAAATATTCGATTCATCTTTTACCTTTTTAAATTCATGTCAGCCGAGGTCATTGGGCGGCGCCCCCCCAAAATGGGCTTCCATACATACAGCACTGACCAATAGGAGCTCAGACCCGTCACTGTGGCGTCATGTCGGTGCCAGCCCCCTCCTGCAGGCTCTTCGGACACTTTCTGATGACATCATGCGGGCTGAGAGACGCTGAGCTCTGATTGGCTGGTGACTGGAGGATGACTGCGCGTGTGCAATGGGGTGCAAATATGGCTAGATGGTGACAGACGGTCCTGGTGGGATTGATGACGTTGTGGCGGTCGCCGCGGTGCTGGAGTGTCGGGGCGGGGCCAGGTCGAGCAGAGCGCCGACAGTCACGGCCACCTGGGGGAGCCCTTGCTCCTCCAGGATGTGAAGAGGAAGACACAACTGACTCTGCACAGACAAACACCACAGAAGAAGACACAGCGAGGGGCAGGGGGAACGGATGGAAAACGAAATCAACAGGTAAAATAACTGAAACCATGGCAACGCAAAGATGAAAACAAGAAGTGGCAAAAATGATGGAGGAGGAGGAAACAAGGGGCGGGGCGTGCAGGTGGGAGCAGACAGGTGAGAGAGCTTTGAACAAAAGGCTGTGGACCAAAGACGGGAGCAGAGACAGAAGGAAGCAAGAGGCGGATGGGAAGTGTAGTGCCACAGTGGCAGAGGTGTCGGTTTTGAGCTGGCTGCCATCAAACATGTACAGATTTAAACTCCAACACGTTTGCACGGTGACGCACCAATCAGCACACCTTCCCCACAGCTAGGAATTGTGGGAGTTTAGCAGCACGGAGGTTAATCGGTCACCTGACTAACAATAACCTCTGAGTTTAGCTCAGCGAGGCCTGAAAGCAGCGACTGCAGCACAAATGCGTCAGGAAGCTCAGATCACACACTCATGCTTACAGAGAGGGGAGTGCCCCCTGCAGGCACTGCTATATCGTCATCTTCACAACGCGCGTGCTAGAAGCTCTGCTAAGGTGTCCTGGGCCACACCTCCACACCAGTGGACCCACTGCAGTGGCAGGAGCTGGTTCCCACCAGGACACCAGTCCAGCGTCGGTGGTTTGCAGGCGAGTATCAAATATGAGATTAACGTGCTGACATCAGTTTACACCTTGACTGTGTTACCTGATGTCAGGTCTCTGTGAAGAGGATAAAGCAGCCATTGCTCTGGCATCGATGGAACAAACCAATCAGGAGGCAACGACCTCCAGGTGACTTTGAAAGACAGACAAGGGAGTCGAGCGGCTTTACTGAACTTTATTGATGGAGCTCTAAAGGGAACAGAGCAGAGGCACATGTCTACAAAACACTCAGACACATCCTCATCCTCACTCTTCATCGTAGAACAGTCCTGTCCTGTGTGAGACCCCGGCTCGCTCTGGCAGGTCGGAGCCACAGGAAACCCACCCATGTTGAGGCCCTCCCACTGCAGCACTGCAGGATGCCTCTTTGTTCTTCTTGAGTTTCCACCGTCACAGACATAAGAGCGATGGTGAGGCCATCACAGGTCAGTGTCGTGACCCTGCTGGTGCACCGCAGCCTCTGACCTCCACCCTCACAGGTGAACTGGCTCACTTGACTTTGCTGCAAGTCCCAATTTGGGCGAGGTCAGCATCACTTCCTGCCTGCAGGGTTAGCGACAGCATAGCTAACTCGTTGCGCAGCACTAACTGGCGGTGAGTGTGAAAGATGTAACGACAGACATGGCGGTGAAGCCTGTGCTGGGGCGTGTTCACACCTGCAGTTGGTTTTGTCTGTAAGCTCGGAGAGTTCAGTCTGCTCATTGGCCAGATGTGTCTGGGGTGGGAACAACAACAGTGAATACAGGAAGTGTGCGAGGAAACTGGGAATAGGGGTGTCCAAATTCATAGGCTGCGTCCTCCTCAGGACCCGGCCTTCGCGGTCTACGTGGGCCGGGTCCTCAGAAGACCGAGAAGGTCAGAAGTGAGCGACTGTGAAATGGGACGGTCTAGCCTTCAGATCTGCGTCACCGCTGTCTCGGTGGAGTTTAATAAACTCAGCCGTCTGCTCCTTGCTATCTAAAATATAACAGGACACTGGAGTAAACTCTCGACCGTCTCACACGTCTGTTTATTCAGCTGTGTAAAAACTATAACTTTAATCTCAGCCAAACCGATTTACTCAGGAACAAATAAAACACTGAAAAAGCCAAACAACAACATTTTTAAGTTATCTAACTGACTTATATATCATGTTTAACCTGAGTAGCCAAAGACCGCGGGGGGCTGAAAACGATGATTCGGGAGTCCGCTGCTCTTGCCGGCTCGAGTGACCATTGAACCCCCCCGCTAGCTATCGAGCTGGTGGGTAACAGACGTCTCTGAAAAAAGTCGGAGCACTTTTGCAAATATGCGATTTCTTGATAAACTGAGCAGACATTTGAAGTTTACACAGCTACATTCTTCGCCTGAAAATATGTTAAAAGTTTATTTTGTGACCCAGAAAGAATAATAAGAGTAATATTAAAACTTAGTAGCTTCCGCCATTGTTGGAAACTGGAATGCTGGGATAGGTTAGGCAACGAAGGAGTCACCCAACCCATCCTTCAAATCAAGGGAAATGAAGGACACATTTGTCTGCTGCATTCGGTCTATGAATTTGGACCGCCCCTTTAGGTTCATCTCCCAGCTCGCTGCTAGCCACACCGCCCTGTGCACACCTACAGTTCCACAGCCTGCGTGGCTACGGCACATTTTCTCAGACTGGTAACGTCTAGCTTGGATCGCGTTCACGCCGTAAACCAACCGCTCTGGAGGTCATTTGGTGCGACTCGGTGCGGGTGTTTTGGGTTATACCTGTGTGGTATCACTGTGTTCACACCTGAACAAGCAAATTTTGCGCACAGAGAGAGGGGGAATCGAACCCGAGTGCAAATGACTAAACAGCGCCGCAAGAGGCGGGGACTTGTATTTTTACAGTTCCTCTATCAAACACAGAAGCTGATCCCACCTGTGACACCAACAAACAATAAATAAAAAACTAACCACACCTACCAGCGCCAACCGAGGACTCAACTGACCCACGATGGGGAAGTGGAGGCCCCAAACCCACCCACAGCAAAAATCTCCAAAAAATCTCAGCGAACAGAAACAGGAAGTAACAGTTAGTTCCTGTTTGAAGGATCCTGTTGCAGCTCTCGCTGCTCCTGCAGGTCTTCACCTCTACAGAAACACTTCGAGCAGTGAAACCAGGACGAGCCTGGCTTCACCTGCAGATTACGTGCTGACCCTGCACACCTGTGAGGGTAGCTGCTAATTCTGCAGTGGGAGGAGTCTCCAGAGCCTTGGTCCAAGTGACACTGAAGGTTCGTACGCTTCGACCGGAGAGCCACGCGGGAGGTCACTGCAAGCATCAGACCACAAGTGAAACGCTGATGTGGTGCTCAGAGGTCGTTTCCAGGGAGATGCCGACTGAACACTTCAAACAGTAAAAAAAAAAGGAACGTAAGGCACGGAGCAGAACGCCAACAGGCAGGAGGCGAGCGTGAGGGCGAGCTTTGGGGGATCGTCCAGGTCCGACTGAGGGGCCACATGGTCCTCTGGCTCCAACACTCGACTCTGCTGTGGCTCACACCTTCTACCTCCTCCCTGGGCGGAGCATCAGTCACACCTGGAGTCATTTAAAGTCACTCACGTTTACACCTGTAATCCAGTCTGAGGTCACTCAAAGGCTCACGGGGGGCTGGATGTTCATCGTTGTCAGCGTGAGCAGAAAAGGTTTCTGTTCATCAGCGAGGAGGCCGCGACACGCACACCTGTACTGGTGATGTCAGCAGCCACCTGCAGCTGTCCTCCACATCTGGAGGTCAGGGAGCAGGGCGGCTCCAGGCCACAGCGATGGATTCAAAGACAGCGCCCGCCCTCTCGGTCGCCTCCCATCTGCTGGAGACTTTCAGGCCGCGTCAGAAAGACTATCCAGGACGCGCCGCAGGGAGGAACGATGATTTCACAGCCAATGGGAGAGCAGCTTCCATTTGATTGGCCGATGACTGATGCTCTAACTTGAGTGCGTGTGGCGAGCGTGGCCCTGCGCTGATCTGTGTCTTCACCTTTGACCTGAACACGTCTACGAGCCTCAGGAGCAGCGTCAGGTCCCGCAGATGGGCGTGTCTACAGACTAGGCGCCGCTGCTGTATGCGTCAGGAGACAAGACGGACCAATCGGAGCCAGGCTCTTTTCCTCGGCCCAGTTTTTGTGCTAAACTAACGTGACCTGAAAGGTGGCAGTACTGCGACGGGTCCAGGGTATTACTGTGGTGAACGGAGACTCTGAGGAGGACGTCGCTGGGATAAATTCACGCCCGCTACATGCAACTTGGCGGGATCGTCCTCGGCTCGCTCGGCATCAGACGTGCGGCGCCAGGTGCACGTAGATGGCACACAGCACCGACATCACGGACAGGTAAAAGAGGGCGAAGCCGGCCAGCTGGACCTGAGGGGACAGGCTGACCAGGGGAGGAGCCATGGAGAGCAGCACCTCTACTGTGGCATAAACCCCGCCCCCTTTCCCCTCCAGGACATCGCCCACTGAACAGAGACTGTCCTGAGCGCGTGCGTGTTGGGTGAGATGGACACGGTGGAGGAAGAACAGAGGAGAGACGCACGGAAGAAGGAAGGGAGCGATGAGAGGTGGGAGGATGACAGAGAGGAAGAGAGGCGTTAGTAGAAGAAGAAACTTCAAACTCCACCATCAGTCGTCCAGCCTGATTGGTTTGTGCTGCGACAAGCTACAAGATGCCTGACAAACTGGAGACGATTATAACCAGCAAGGACACGCCCACTCTGCCGCGTTGTCCCCCACGTTTCACTCCGCTTACACGCCGTGGGCGAGGACGCGGCAGGGTGGGCGCTGGGCAGTCGCATCATTTAGAATAAACCGCACGTGTTCATGAATACTCAGCCCCGCCCCATCAGTCACGGCGGCGTTGCAAATCGGACTGAGGTTTAATGACAGCGTCGGCAGAAGAGGCCGAACCCGGGCTGAGGCCGTGTGTCTGAAATCTCTGAGCCGGGGTCAAAGGTCACTCTTAATAAAAACCCCGGCGGGCCCTTAGCGCGTCGCTCGACTGTTTCATTAAAGGCGTCGGCTCGTCTGGCAGGAGGACTGATGGGAAACATTTGGATTCACTGTCGTTGGTTCATCGCTCAGGTGTGCATGGTACCTGTGGGACTCCGATGCGGCGACACGCCTCCAGGAAGTTCTCCACGTTTCTGCGACACTTGGCCATGGTGAGTTTGGGCTGCGGGCAGACGGGACCGTCAGCGGGGCACACCTGAGCGGCGGCGCACAGATTAACACTTTACTCACCACGGCGGGGGAGGGGACGTGGATGCTGGGGACGGACCGCGGCCTCACGTGATTGGCTAGGTGACAGAGAACCACGCCGTCCGTCAGGGCTGCTCCCAGGTCGCTCGGCAGTGACACTTTGAGACGAGCCTCGATGTTCTGGAGGGAGAGAGAGGGCCGATCAGTCACCTGTGAACAAGGTAACCCACCCCAGGTGAGTCCAGGTACGCACCTTCCTGAGCTGCTCCACCACCTCGACATCCTCGCCCGCAAGAGGAGGCGCGGCGGGGGCCTCCTCCTGGCTCGGAGGAGCAGCGGCGTCACCTGGAGGACAGAGGGAACAGCAGTCACACAGAGCACACCTGACAGGTGAGTGAGGCTGAGGACACACCCCCACAGGACCTCACCTTTTCTCTTCTCCTCCCTCTGCCCGAGGCGGAACAGGAAGCTCTCTGGCCGCAGACTGGGAGTTCGACAGGAGGCTACGCCTCCCGAGCTGGGATAAGACGGCGACTGATTGGCTGAAAGAAGAGAAAAATCCAGGTGTGAGCGTGAGTCAGGCAAACACCGGGGGGAGGGTCTTCGGTAAACTGTCGGTCTTACCTGTAGGAGAGAGGGCAGCTCGGTCCTCACCCTGTGGGACAACACAACACAGTCACACACCTGGACACACCTGGAGGTCAGTGCGAGCCAGCGAGCTTCACCTGGGCAGGCTGCTCAGGTGTGTCAACGCTAATGATGTCATTTCAGGTAAAATACTGATGAACATTCAGTGGAATCACTCAGATACTCTTCACAGATACATGTGACTGAACAATAACAGCTGCTCTGGGGGCGGGGCCGAGACCACTTCTTTCCTGAAACAGTGAAATGACGTCTGTAACTTGGACATCCTGCAGTGGACACCGGGCCTCATTCACCGAACACGCATGACCAAAACCACACACACGAAACATGAACAGCCTGACAGCGAATTGCAGTCATTTCTCACTTTAATGAGAAACTTGTTTAGCTCGGGGCAAGCGGAGGGAAGCCACGATGGCGTAACAGAGAACGCCAGAGGACACTCGGCTTCCACGGTTTCCACGGCAGTGGTTAAAAACACTGACTGAAACACGGCGAGACTCATGGAAAATCGAAAGAAAAAGACCTGAGTGCTGACGGAAAGAGAAGGAGGAAGTCAGCGGACAGGCAGCACCTGACAGACGGCCGGTCTACGATCGCCGCCGTGTCCAACGCCGTTCGGCCCCGTTAACATCACATCATCATGTTTGTTTTGGTTTGTCAACTTTTTGGAAACTGAAATGGACAAAAGAGAAACGACGTGCAGCGAGACACCTTAAAGGACCGTCCCAGGTTTGTGAATGAGGCCCAGTGACACCTGGTGTTGGTAATGAAATACTGTAAAGACAAACAGCTGACTCCGCCCCCTAGAAACTGCCTCACTCTGAAGGTCAAACATGTGGACACAGTGCAGCATGCACGGTGCAGTACCTGCAGCAGACAGGAGGTGGCGCTATCAGAAGCGTGAGAATAACAGCCGTCTACAGACAGTCCAGCCACAGACTGAGACACAGACAGACAGACAGGGGGAGGGGCCAAATAAAAAGAAAGGAAGAGCAGTGATGTCAGTGAATGTTGCGTCCAGCAGGGACGGACACGTGGAAGGCGTGTGTGTCACCTGTCTGTGTGAGCCAGGTCGCCTCTTTATCGTGTTTGTGTCAAAGTCGATCTCAAACACCAGGACACACTGACACACAGACAGACACGCACACAGACAGGAAGGAAGGCGGCGAGGGCGGAGATGAAAAGAAAGGGGGAGGAGCAAACTGAGGAGGAAGTGAAGATGAGGAAAAAAGAACAAGGGGAAGAAGAAGAAGAAAAGAAGAAGTAGTTAATGCAGAGATTCAGGTGTTAGTGACGTGCAGGTGCTTTCAGCTCATCGTCTGTTTCGGTGAATTTAAGCTCCGACAGCTCGCCAGGTTTAGGAAACGCTTCGCACGAACACAGCCTGAGCTCAAACTTTACCACCTCAGTCTTTCCACAGGAAGTGCCGATGCTCACGGGACACGCCCACAGCGTTAACCACCTCAGGGTCCAACGATTTCAGCTCCAGTAAGACGATCAGTGTTTGTTCTCCTGGCTGTGACAATAAAGTTTTTCTAAGGATTTGCGAGCGCCCCTGTCACTGTCGGTGACATTTAGAGAGCAGTGAGGTCAGCTGACACGTGATGCTACAGAAGCAGAGCGGCCGGACATTAAACTAAAGTTCACACTGAGGGTCTCTGATGGGCGGAGACAAACATCACCAAGTGACAGGAAGTAGATGTTGAAAAGAGACCAAACTGCACCTGAGAGAGTAACCGCTGCTGCTCGGGTTACTCCTGAACCTCAGCGCTGCGCTGTGAGCCAACTCTGACCAGCACGCGCCGTGTGACCCTTTATAGTACTATAAAGGGTCACACGGCGCGTGCTGGTCAGAGCATGTCATCACCACAGTCACAGCAGCCAATCAGAGCTCAGAGGAGTAGATAGGAAAGGGGTAAAGGAAGAGGATAAGGTGGGTGTGGGGGACAGGACAGGTGGTGCTGGGTGGGGCTTTGAGGAAAGGTGGACAGGTATTCATGCTGATTCAGTCCTCAGAATCCCTCGGGTTTGTGTTCTTTTTCAAAATACGAGCGCTCTGCTAACACAGACTAACACGGCTCCAGCGCGAGAAGATCAGATCGAGCGTGGGGTCAGAGCGATCCACAGAAAGAAGCACGTCTGTCTGCGTAACGCTAAAACGAGAGCTCGGTTCTCACCTCGACCTTTAACCTTCATTCAAGATTGTCACTCAACTGGAGCTCCTCCGTGTCACGACAATCAAAACTTTGACCGTGGCGCCGGTTCACGTGGTTCATACAGCAGCGAGAAGCCAACCACGAGATGAAAACACAGAAAACTAACCCGATAACCATCCACGTAAAACATATTTACACCGAGACGAGTTTCACATGCTCGAGCCGAGACCACAACACTGAGCAGCTGATAAATATATTTACAAAATAACAACACGATGAGGAAACGTTCAGTATGGACGCAGTTTAACGACCTCCTCCAAACGTTTCTGCACACAAACCCGAGCGATCCTGCTTTGAAAATCAGTTAGTAGCTGTTGGGGGGCGGGGCCATACTCTTACCATGAAGAGGGCGGAGTCGTCTGTGTGGGTGCAGCGTCGGGAGGGGTAGACGTTCTGAGCGCACAAACAGACACCACAGACACACAAACACATTAACAAAGACCAACATACAGGTGAGAGCGTGGCGAAAGAGGGGTGTGGTTTAAACAGGGGCGGGGCTACACTCACTGTGCGAGCTTCTAATAACCACGATTAACAAATGGATTGTTACCTGCTGTCTGAGTCGTGCAGCTTTACCTTTTCTGTCAGATATTTGGGAGAAAAGCGATTTTCCACATCGCTCCCATGTCAGAGGTCAGAGGTCATGCGTGTTTTGCTCCACAGTGTAAAACACGCTCTGCTCTTAGCGCTGATCAGATGGGACAGATCAGCAAGTGAGGGAGCGGGAGTCGCTCTGGGTCTCACAAGACGGACCTGACCCCGACAGGATGACCCTTGACCTCCACATCTTCATTTATCTTTGTTAGACGTTTGAAAGTGAGCGCACGTGCTGCTAAAAACCGACCAACTATTATTACAACTAGTATTTTTACATCATTTAACAACACCTGTCAATTATTTACCTGTTCACAAAGAGGTACACACACACACACACACACACACACACACACACACACACACACACACACACACACACACACACACTCACCTCTGTGTCAGGACTGGACTTCGTTGGACTCGGAGCTGCTTTATGCTGAAAAACATTGACAGAGTTTCGATCGATAACAGCTGATCAGCGATCAATAAAATGCCATCACCTGTTAAACTGGCGACTACCATTCGCACCTTGGCGTGTCCGCTCATGTTGTCCCTCTGCAGCGAGCGGTTCTTCTGCCGCTCCTCGTCGTACCTCATGGCAGCGAGCTGCGCCTCCCTCCTCATCCTCTCCACGCCGCCTCTCTGAGGACACAGACCGTCAGTGCTGCCGCAGCTGTGCTCAGCTTCTACCTCACAGGTAAGAGGATGCCTTACCTGTCCATGCGAGCCAGATGCTGCCGCGGCGCTATCGCCTACACCCCTGAGAGACAGGAAGTGGCACAGTAAGCCAAACAGGAAGTGAAAAGGTCAGGTGGGATAAAGGTGAGCGAGGACCGTACCTGCTGTGTCTCCTCGGGTCTTCCATCCTCGAAGAGCCGCTTTTCACAGGAGAACCCTAAGCACAGAGACAGGAAGTCACACAGGGTTTTCATAATAAGATTTTACACCATCTGTAATTATCAGTTTGCACCTCAAACCACCGACAGACTCGACCTTTGACCTTTCAGGAGTCTGTGTAAAAAAGCTTACTGTAAAGACTGTAGTTAAAAGACGACAAGCAATTGTGGGGTGAATGTGAGCCGCAGGTGTGACTTCCTGTGGGCGGAGCTCTCACCTCTCTGGTGATGCGTCTCTCGATGTAAGCCATGAACTGAGAGCTCAGGCTGGTCCTGTCTCCTCCCCCGCGACTCCTCCTCCCCTCCTCCTCCTCCTCCTCCCCCGCACAACTGTCGATGAAGTCAATCTGCTCCAACTCCCCATCACACACACACACACACACACACACACACACACACACACACACACACACACACACACACACACACACACACACACACACACACACACACAGAGGAGGAGATGATCCAGAGGAGGAGCACCAATCAGCTCCATCAGTCACCACATGCACACTCTGGATTCTGATTGGCTGACAGCTGTGGAGCGTTAACTTCGAACCAGCTGATGGAGAGGTCTGTACAGGTGACTTCTACCTGTTTCACCTGTCCCAACCATGAGCCACGACACACTGATCTGAAACGATGACGCTGAAGCAGTGGGAGCCAAATTTCCACTAACACGCTCGGCTTCATCATCCTCATCATCCTCAGCAGTGTGCCAGGCTCAGGTGTGTTTGTTTTACCGCCTCAATCTCTAAACTGATATGAGATCAGAGAAATGCTCACATGTGCCATTAGGCAGCGCCGCTGCTCCTGCTGCGCCTCCTCGCTGCCTCTGGTCTCGGCTGATCTCGGCCACTCTCTGCGGCAGCTCCGACAGCTCCTCTGAGGCCTGGACAAAGGAGACAGCGCGGTTTCTGCAAACGGAGCTCGAGCAGGAGTGAAATCAGCGACTCAACACCAGCAGGCTGTGATGGGTGGGTTTATTATTCTGTGGGTTGGCACAGCTCTCTGATCGCTTAGCAATGCCTGACGGGCTCGTCCTGGTGTGAGCCACGCTAATGACACTGACGACACATTTATCAGCTACAGCACAGTTCATGTAAAAATCCTCCACTGTTACAGGTCGGGGGTCAACATGGAGGAAACGCGTCGTTGACTCATTAAACTAAAAGAAAACAGAACATCAAGGCTGCCGTGACGAAACAGTCAAACGGTGCGTGTTTGTGTCTGCGTGTTTGTGTGACCTCGTTGCTCAGCCATCTTTTGTCTCCGCTGTCGACGCTGTTGAAGCCGGAGTCGAGCGCTCCGTAGGGACGCCCGGGGTAAAGCTCATCCACACTGATGGGGCAAAGTGAGAGAGTCAAAGGCTTTTATTGTGAAAGAGCAGCAGGTTTTGTGTGTGTGTTCGTGTGTGTGAGCACAGACCAGGAGCTGAAGGTCAGAGGTCGTCTGTCGTACTCGGGCAGGTCCGGCGTCGTCTTGCTGGCCTCCAGATTCAGGTACTTAAATATGTGAACTTTCCCTTTAATGCAGATCTGCAGACAGGAAGCAGACATTAGCTCTGAACCGACACCTGCAGAGGGACCCCTGCGAGGTCACTTCCTGCATACCTGAGCGGGCGGGGTCTGCAGCGGGTTGTTGTCGAGGACGATGGTCTGCAGCTGCGTGAGGCGGCGGTAACAGACGGGGATGGAGGTCACTTTGTTACAGGAGAAGTCGAGACGCACCAGAGGCAGCTCAGCCAGCTCTGCAGGGACGACCAATCAGATTACTCCACGAGCCATCACGCTTCACTTCCCAGGTTTGACAACCTAATGACTCAATTATTCTATTCTTCCTATGCATCCATCTGTTCTTTTCCACTTATCAGAGTGCTGGAGGGGTGGAGCCTATCCCAGCTACCATAGGGCGAGAGGAGGGGCACACCTAATTACTAATAATAATAATAATAACAATAATAATAATAATGTAAACTTTATTAATCCCCCTACGGAAATAAGTCCTCTGCATTTAACCTATTCACTCAGTGAAGCAGTGGGCACCAATCCAGCGCCCAGGGAGCAGTGTGTAGGGACGCTAGCTTGCTCAAGGGTACCTCAGGGAAGTCGTTGAGTGGATTTGAAGCCCCGACCTTGCGATCATGGGGTGACCCCTCTACCTGCTGAGCTATCCCTGCCCTGGACAGGTCGCCAGTCTGTTGCAGGGCTAACAGAGACCATTTGCAGTTCACCTAACCCCACTCACTGCCCGTCTGTGGACCGTGGGAGGAAGTCGGAGTGCCTGAACAGACCCCATGCAGACACGGGCCCCGCCCACATGGTGCAGTGGAACCTAGGACCTTCTTGCAACAGTACTAACCAACGCGCTGCGCTGAAAACCCTGAAATGATCGGTCCGTTACCCAAAGTCACGTGACCGACTCGCTGCCCTGGCAAAGCATTCCTCCCTCACAACGGCCACTAGTGGACAGTCGGTGGTACTGCACATGGCCCATGGCTGCTGGGGATCCCCACTGCGCCCATGCAGCTTTATCAGACCCCTGAACGTGACGTGGAGTATCGCCTCGCACTGCTGCCGGGACTGACCGCAATGTGTGGTTTTGATCTGGGTGGGTAAAGGAGTTTAAACGAGCCGCGCTGACCGCCGAGATCTCTGTGGAGCGGCAGCGATCGGTGCGATTTGCCATTCTGTTAAACTCGAAGACGTGCAAACGACTGCTGTACTGTTTTTACCTGCTGGGTGGGTGTGTCCCCGTAGCTCTGACGTCAGGTGAAAACTGTGGATCGCCTGTTCTGGGATTTTACTCCTCAGCTGTAAAAAACCTAAATCTGACTCGCCGTCTCAACTCGCTCAGGATTTCACAGACGAGTCGAGACAAGCAGAGAAATGTGGCGGCGACTGAGCTGTGAGAGAGAGCAGCTCTTTGGAAAGATAACAGGAAACGCCACCCGTCTGCACGTGCACAAGGAGCTTCACGCTAAACAGGAGCACCAGACTCATCAGTGGGTTAGTCTGATTTGAGCCACGCCCTCTGCCGCGGGCTGACTGACAGCTCAATGAGAGGAGCTTTGATTGACAGCTGGATCCGGGTGTTTTATTCCAATTTAACCTGCAGTCATTTATCAGGGCCTGAGTCGGCTGATCGTCTGATACAGAAACAATAAGTGATCAATAAGTAACAGGGAGCGCAGACTCCAGGCTATGAATACAGCCATCGCCATTGTTTCGCGCACGCGCGTGCGTGTGTGTGTGTGTACCTGGTGGCAGTCGGACCAGGTGGTTTCTCCTGATGTTCAGGTCTCTTAGAGCCTCCAGCTGACCCACCTGAGCAGGCAGAGTCTGGATCTCGTTGCAGCTCACATCCTGTGGGTGATCAAAGATAACCATAATCAATAAGCGCTGTGATTGGCCAGCGAGGATGCTGATGTGCGGCGTGAGAGGACCGACCAGCTCGGTGAGGTGCCTCAGCTGACCCAGCTCCTCCGGCAGAGAAACCAGCTTGTTGTTGCAGGCGATCAAAACCTTCAGAGGGAGGCCGCAGACAACAGGGGGCAGCACCGACAGCTGGTTCCGACTGTGTTGAGGGGCATTGAGAGAGGGGCGGGGTCAGAGACACAGGCATCCAGCTGTCATCGGTAAACGTGACAAGTGTGCATGTGACAGAGAACAGAGGAAGAGGACTACGAGACAAAAGAGAATGAGACGAAGAAAAGATGAAAACGGCACAAAAAGAAGACAAGAAAGACAACAAAGACCAGAGAGGAAGAAGGAGAGGAGACGTTTCCAGGTTCCTTCTGGTCCTGCTAATGAAACCAAAAGTGAGCTTCATAGTTTCCGACCAATAAAATCAGAAGCATTCAGGCAATCGGTTCAGTGAGCAGCACCCACAGGTCACCCACAGCAAAGCACGCCACAAGGTGAGGACATGTCTGAGGACTTCCTGTTTGGTGCCGTCTGACAGAGTGTGGAGCTCGTAATACATGAAACAGACCTGAGGCACACAGCTGCACAGGTGTGTGTATGTGTGTTACCTGAGGTTCAGGTAGGTGAGCGCCTGCAGGTTGAGCAGGCCGTCAGGCAGCGAGCGCAGACAGTTCTGGTACAGGTTCAGACTCTCCAGAGACACGAAGAGACAAACCTCAAGAGGAAGCTCCGACAGCCGGTTACGAGACAGATCTGCGCACACACACACACACACACACACACGGTACAGGTTAACCTGAGATCACACACACGTGTTCCTGAGCAGAGCTTCAGTGTCCTCTCACATACAAACACAGAGCTCAGAGACTGATCAGCAGCAGCTTTAACATACTGAATGAAGCTGCTGGTGACCCGCGCACATACGGAGCTCACACATGCAGGAACATAACCAACCTCCGAGGGCCGCAGGGCCCCGAGGGTTTGAGGGAACGCTTGGTATCTGCCCACTCTGGACACACAGGAATGTGAGATACTCTGAGATAGGCGATGTTGTGACTGTAAAGCAGAGATACGGAGTGAGCTGAGGAGGACCGCACTGAGGTCGCTGAGGATCATGTGACCATGAAGCAGCTGTGAAGCCTCAGCTCAGAGAGAGGAGGAGCCTGGACAGGTATGGCTCACAGAAACCGCCTCTGCCCTACGAAGCATTTGTTATGCTGAGACAATCCTGCAAGCAGTCTCCCACCTCATCCAACATAAGTCTGGTCAAGCATCGCACCTGGGCGGTAGTACTCACTCAGTTCCTGTCACACACGCGAAACACTCGTGTTTGTTTGTTTCCGGTCTCGTGCTTCCCGAGTGTGTCCAGGAAGATGACGAAACCCAATCAAACACCTTAAACTGTGACGTCATTGCAGGTTACGTACAGCGAATATCGGTTTGGGTGTAATTTAGTGTGAATGAAATGAGCACGTGCAGCATCAGCATGGCGGGTTTCGATCAGCTGATCGACAATCAATGCTGTTTGTTCTGTGCATTTGTTTTCCTCGCCACACCGGCCCGGGTGAGCGGAGCCGCCTCTGGGTCATCCTGGCTCGTTATCTAATCAGAGACGAACAAAACAAAGCCAGCCAGGTGTGTGGTCACCTTTGGGCCCCGTCTCTGACTTCAGCCCCCCCCCTCCCGGTGGTCAGGCTCCCCTCGCCCTGGTGACCCCGCACACCTCCTCCGCAGTGTTTACAGGGTGTCGGGGGTAGAGCTAACATGCTAACAAACAAGCTGGCAGGTGAAGCGGCACGAGCCGTCACCTCTGAGATCAGGTGACAACCTCTCAGCCTCCCCGCGGTGAGCCGCAGTGAGAGACGTTAACCGCAGCCTTAAACCCAGCGGCGGGCACCCAGGTAACCGCGCTAACCCTGCTAACATGCTATCTAACCGGGCTCAGACCCGAACCGTCCGGTACAAAAAGCCTCTGCCGGCGGGCTCGGTCCCCGGATTCACCGTGACTGCCTGTCCGCGCCGGTACTCTCCGCTCGGAGAGCCCGGTAAAGGCGGCGGAACCCCGACACAGTGCCGATTTATGGGCTCCATGTTTGTCACAACACCGGCCTGACGGTGTCCCAGCCTACCCGCAGCCTCAAACCCGACTTCCCTGAAGCAGTCCGGACTAACGCACCGCCCGCGGCCCTCTCTAAACGGCCCGCCGCCGGTGCGTTTCACTCACCGGCCCTGGTGGTGTCGGTCAGGTCGTGGTTGGCGGCGCTCCGAGGGAACTCCTTCAGCTTCCTGCCGCTCAGGTTCAAGCTCCCGGTGGCCGCGGCTTCGTCCAGCGCCCGGTCTAGAGAACGGTTCCAGGGCGCCGGGCCCGCTGGGCCCAGTCCGTTACTGTTCCCGGTGCCGCCGCCCCCGACGGTGAAGCTGAGTCCGGCGCTGTCCGCAGAGCCCAACAACACCGAGGCCGCCATTACACGCTCCGGCTGTTAGCTCGGTGCTAACGGCTAACTCCCACCCTTAAGTCCAGGCCGGAGCATGCGCACTGCGGCGCTGGACAAGAAGTCGAAGCGAGCAATGCTGTAGTAGAATAGAATAGAATAGAATTAGTAGAATAGAATTACTAGTATTACTAGTACTGCAGTACTACTACTTTAGTACTGCTATAGTGCAGCTGTAATACTACTGTAGTATTACTAGTACTGCTGTAACATTACAACAGTATTATGTAGAACTACTGGCATCACTATACACTATACCACTATATTTTAGTACTAGTGTAATACTACTAATACCACGGTAATACTTAATACTACTGTTACATTACTGTAGTACCACCACCAGTAGCGGTTTTAGATACGGGCGACACGGGCGGTTGCCCGGGGCGGCATCGTGATGGGGGGCGGCATCACGGGCATCGGCAAAATAATAATAATAAAAAAAAAATGCTCGTACTCATGCTGCCCCGACGGCAGCCAGCGCATATTGGGAATGTCATAGGCACCGATCGGTTTTCTATCGCCCATTTGCTGGGAGTAAGGGCGCCCTCCGTTTGCGAGGTGCGCCTGCTGCTTGCGGCACAGGGAGGAGAGGGCGGGGCGGCGGGGGATTCTCTGGCTGGCTGGAGCAGCATCTAATAACCAACTCGCAAAATAAAACAAAATAAAAACAAAACAACAAACACGAAAACACCGGACATTATGATACAGACTTATAATTTGCACCGATGTTTTTTCGAAATTCTATACACGAAAACTGAGCGCGAGAGCCCTCGGTGCGCCTGCGCGCTGCTGAAGTCAAAGTAAACTTTATTGTCATCTCTGCTACATACAGTCCAGTATATAGAGAGACGAGACGACGAGGCTCCAGTTACAGCAGTGCAAATAAACGAACAATAAATATAAGAAGAGTAAGAAAATAAATATACACTTTAGGACTCGGGGTAAAGGGATCAATAACAATTAAAATTTATAATTTACAGTTTGAGGATTTAAAGTCTCACATAACCCGTCGAAAGGGAGGGGCCTGCTGCTTCCAAATAGAGCACATTTCATTCATAATGTTGTAAATCCAAGCCCATTATGTATTCATGATTTGAATCCTGGGTTGTGTGAAATCCCAGAAATACACCCTAGACCAGGGTCTGCAACCTTTACACCCAAAGAGCCATTTGGACCCGGTTTTCACGCAAAAAGAAAACACTGGGAGCCGCAAATACTTTTGACATCTAAAATGAAGATAACACTGTATATATTGTTTTTTACCTTTGTGCTTTGTGTGAACAACTAAGGTGTGTTGCTTATGAAATCCATGAAGTGCTACAGAGAAAATTACATTTCATTTATGTAATTAACACATTTTGAACTCTTAAAGAAATATAACAAAAGGAAAGACACCCAGCTGAACTAAAATGATCCATGTAGCAAACAAAAACTGTTGTCAGCCGCCACCCTTATATCGCCTTTGGGCTGTTGGAGCCTTGACCTGACTCTTAAAAATAATTGGAAAAAAGCACTATGCTGCTGAAAAATGAAAAATAGATATTTGCAAAATTCTGCCTAAATATGTATTTTACCTGGTTAATGCGCGGCGGCGGGCGTGGTTTGCAGCGCCGCTGCAGGGGAGGCGGACGCACCTGAGCGACACCCGCAATCACGCCTCGCTGCCTTTACGTCTGCGCTATCTGTGCTGTTGTGTTGTTGGTGGTGTATGTTGGGCTGTGAGCTGAAAGGCTACAGCCGGCTGTATGTACAGCAACCGTGTGTGTGAAAAGTGCTCAATAAAGAGATGCTCAAAAGCATGCTCATGGAAACATCGTCGGGTCCGCCGTGATTTGTTTACAATGGGACTTCTGCTCCTGAACCTCTGCGCACAGAGTCCGCAAATCAGGGCTATACGAAGTCAGTTTACTCACGGTGTTTGTCTTTAACATAGTTCACGGTGGAGAACAGCTGCTGACATAATGTGGATCCGAAGATCCATAATTGGCCTACCTGGGGTTGAAAGTCTCGATAAATGCACCGCGTTTCAAGCGGGTACACCGGCTTCTGCTAATGTGACGCTTATTTTGACGATGAAAAAATAATAGAATATAATTTTATTTTTATATTTCAAAATCACAATAATCTTCCAATTTAGAACTACGAGTTAAAAAGAACTAACATAAATAAAATACACTTCAGCTAAATACTTCTAATTTATTTGCCCAAACCACGCTGGAGCCGCACTTTAAGGACTAAAGAGCCGCATGCGGCTCCGGAGCCGCATGGGTTGCCGACCCTGCCCTAGACAAAGTTAATCTGTGAACTAAGGTGTAGGTCTATTAGGTTATGTTGTGGTGATCCTCTGGTTGAGGGATGGGTGTTCATACTGGAGTGCAAAATTAAAACCAGTGGAAGATGGACAAGAAAAGTTCAAAGCCATCAGGTCCTCAGTTTAGAAAAAGAGAAAAGAAGAGGAGGAGAAACGAACAAATGATACAGGTAAGCAGATGTGTCATTGGATAATGGCAGGTCATCCTGAAACAATCAGAATCAGAATACTTTATTAATCCCTAAGGAAATAATGTGGTTACAGTTGCCCCAAGAAGAAATGGTAAAAATAGTAACAGTAACAGACTAAACTCCAAACAATACATTATGTTACAGATTTTAATATTAATTAGTCATTGTCAATTGTTGATTTGTCCTGTTCTCATTGTATGATGAATTATGATGGCTGTTTAGTAGCCGTTTGCATACTATGCATACTCTCTCTCTCTCTTCATATGTGTGTGTGGACAACAGTTTTATGTTAATGTACAATCCTTAACATGTTTTGTGTGTGTGTGTGTGTGTGTGTGTGTGTGTGTGTGTGTGTGTGTGGCGGGGGGTGGGGGGGGGGCCAGAGGGAGTGTTCACCAGGGCGCCAAACAGGCTAGGACCACCACTGACCACCACAGTGACACTGGAACAGAGAGCCTGGCGAGCAGTCACAGTACTGCTGAAATACTGCAATACTCTTGTAAGATTACTGCTAATCATACTGTGTTCTGATTTTTTGAAGGTGATCACTGACAGGTATTTGAACACGTGTACAGCAATACTACAGTTCTTATTATAATATTACTTTTGTAATACTGCTTCTAAGGCTGTAATACTACAACAGATACAGCCCAGTGCTTTGTATAATACTGCTACTGATAGCACAGTACTATAACTATTCAATGCAATAATACTATTAACAATGTAATACAGTGCTTATAACAGTATAATACTGCTGGCATGCTACCATACTACTGCTAATATAGCAGTAATACTTGTTGTACTACTGTAATTTCCAGCTTTGTTGCGGTGAGCAGATCTCTGTACTCACTCATGTCGTTTTTATTATAATTTAATAAACAGTGACATCACTGAGTCACAGGAGGAGGAGGAGGTGCTCAGTGAGCAGCATGGACATGAGTCCTTCACAGGGACAGCTCAGCGTCACAGAGGTTGAGCAGGTTTGAGCATGTGCAGAGGATGGAGGGTGGAGGCTGAAGATGGAGCTGCCAGGCGGGCGGAGGAGAGGAAGATCTGAGAGGAGGCTCATGATGTAGTGAAGAAGAAGAGGAGGAGTCGCCGCCCTGCTGGCCAGCAGAGAGAATGCAGGTTTACGCTTCAGGTTTTTTTATTGTTTAGTTTGTTTTATTTAAAATCACGTGACATCCTGGAAAAGTCAGGAATTCAGACAATGACAGAATTTTTTCTTTAAAAAAAAGAAAAGCAGGGGCTGCTTCACCGATGACGTCAACCGCTCCAGAAACGTCATCTCCCAGAGTTCACAGCGCTGTCGCATACCGGCACATGCGCGTCCAGGCGGTGTTCGGGGTCGGCTATCATGGCGACGTACGTGGACATCCTGAAGAGCGAGTTTCCTGAGATCGACGCGGAGCTGTTCGACTACATCACAGGTGAGAGGCCGGGCACCAGGCCGCTGTCCGGGGGAAGCGAGCCGTTTACCGCCGGCCCGGAGCCGACGTTAGCCTGGCAGCGGCGGCTCTTTAGCCAGTGAGCTAACGAGCTAACCGGGCTGACAGTACTCAGAGCAGGGACACCGGCTAGCACGGCATAACCCGGCACGCCTGGAACTGAACCTGGGTTAGCACGGCCTGAGACATCCGTAGGAAGCGGAAACCCTGAGAGTCATTTATTGATCCTGTGATTGATCAGATCACAGGGTCCTGGTGGGGGCTCTGAAATTAGGAGGGTTTCCACCAGCGTCTTCCTCGTGGGGTGAAGGAGAACAGACACGCAACCTGGAGCTGTTTGAGGAGGTTCTGCTGATCCTCCTGCTGAGGTGTGTTTGTGTTTCAGGTGTTCTGGATGGCGGCGGAGCAGATTTCGAGGACAGCGAGGAGGTTTACGAAGCGGTCGGAGGCGTGCTGCAGGAGGTGTCAGCTGACAGTAAAAACGAGGACGACATCCGAGACATCTGTCTGCAGATGTTCAACACACTGAAACTGTGAGGACTGTGTGGGCGGGGTCTCTTCTGGGCCGTCGGGAGAGGCGGCGTGTTAATGTGAACGTGTGTGTCTTTCAGGAACCACCACCGCGGCGCTCAGAGGCAGGTGCTGCTGGACGCTCCCGTGCAGCTCTCCCAGATCTCTGCAGACAGCAGTAAGGTCAACACCCCGAGGAACGCGCGCACGCACACACACACACACACACACACACACACACACACACACACACACACACAGGCTGTAAGAATGCAGAAACCTAACACTCACCCAACCAGAACACACCTTGTGTGTGTGTGTGTGTGTGTGTCACAATCAAAAGTTTGGACACACCTTCTCATTTGATGGGTTTTGTTTATTTTTACTACAAACTGAAAACATCAGATATGTGAAGCAGGATATATGGAATAATGTAGCAAAGAAAAAACTCTAAATATGTTTATATTTTAGATTTCGCCCTTTGCTTTGTTGACAGCGCTGCAAACCCTCGGCCTTCTCTCAGTGAGCTTCATGATGTAGTCACTTGACATGGTTTCCTTTCACAGGTGTGCCTGTCAGGGTTCACAGCTGTTAAACACAGCCCTATTTGACAACTGTTAGAATTCATATTATGGCAAGGACCAATCAGCTCAGTAAAGAGAAACAAAAGTCCAACATTATTTTAAGAACTGAAGGTCAGTCAGCCCAGAAAATTGCTAAAACTTTGAATGAGTCCCCAAGTGCAGTTGCAGAAACCATCAAGACGACGATGAAACTGGCTCACATGAGGACGCCCCAGGAAAGGAAGACCAAGAGTCCCCTCTGCTGCTGAGGATAAATTCATCCGAGTCACCAGCCTCAGAAATTACAAGTTAACAGCAGCTCAGATTAGAGCCCAGATTGATGCCACACAGAGCTCCAGTAGCAGACACATCTCTACATGTTCAGAGGAGACTTTGCTGATGACACAGTTGGGGATTTATTCCAAACTGAAGGCACACTGAACCAACATGGCTACCACAGCATCCTGCAGCACACATGCCATCCCGTCATTTATTCTTCAACAGCACAATGAGCCCAAACCCTCCAGGCTGTGTGAGGGCTCTTTGACCAAGAAGGAGAGTGCTGGAGGCGTGGCCTCCACAGTCACCTGACCTCAACCCAATGGAGATGGTTTGGGATGAGATGGAGCGCAGAGTGAAAGCAAAGCTGCCAACAAGTGCTCAGCATCTCTGGGAACTCCTTCAAGACTGTTGGAAAACCATTTCAGGAGACGACCTCGTGATGCTCATGGAGAGAACGCCAAGAGTGAAAATATAAAGCAAAGGGGGGCAATTATGAAGAATGTAAAGTAGAAAACTAGGGCTGGGTATCATCACTGATTCTTATAACTGTTTCAGTTTTGACTCAGACAGTCAGAAATATTATAATTCTGATCATTTATCAGAACATGCCCATATTTTTATATCTGTGTATAAACCAAAGCTGACACTGTGAGACTCCATCAAAGGTGTGAGCGTCACAGCAGGTGTCTTTGTGATAACCTTAAAAATGTTCTGCAGTCGATCAAAAACTGAAGCAAACCATGAATCAACATGTGAACATGACCTGATGCTGCTGAGTGAAGCAGAGCAAAGTTACAGAGGTTTGATTACAGACACAGCTGAGCAATCATTTGTAAAAGTTTTCATTTGTTCAGTTTGAACAGCAGAAATGAGGCTTTGAGATGGCGGTGCCTCTGATGGCTGTGGTCTCTTTCTGCAGGTGTGAGGCCCACCTCGCAGCTTACAGGACTGCATGGCTGTGAAATGTTGGTGCAGATTAGGGCTGCCACAAACGATTATTTTGATAGTCGACTAGTCACCAGTTATTTTTGCGATTAGTCGACTAATCAGATCATCATCCACTGGAGGTAAAACGTACAGCTTATTGCACCAGCATGCGTCTGCGCTTATATAACTATCATTAGCTTACAGCGTGTTTAAGGTATGTGCTAACTAAAAACAAAGACAAGATGATAGTTTATTAAACTTTTAATGAAATTTGCAGATTGTCTCAGTCTGCTCCTTGCTATCTAAAATATAACAGGACACTGGAGTAAATTCTCAACCATCTCACACTTCTGATTAATCAGTTTTTTGTTTGACGTTTATTCAGCTGTGTGAAAACCACCCGGGGGATTAATAAAGTTTTATTTTATCTAATCTAATCTAATAACTTTAATCTCAGGCAAACCGATTTACTTACGAACAAATAAAACACTGAAAAAAGCCAAACAGTAACATTTTTAGGTTGTCTAAGTGACTTATATATTACCTTTAACCTGAGTAGCGAAAGTCCGCGGTGATCTGAAAACGATGAAGCCGGGAGTCCGCTATTCTCGCCAGCTCTAGTGACCCTCGAGCTCCCGGCTAGCAATCGAGCTGGTGGGTAACAGACGTCTCTGAAAATGTCGGAACACTTTTGCAAATATGGGATGTCTTGATAAACCGAGCAGATATTTGAAGTTTACACAGCTACTTTCTCGCCTGAAAATATCCTAAATGTTTATTTTGCGACACAGAAAGAGTAATATTAAAACTAAGTAGCAGCCGCCATTGTTGGAAGCTGGAATTGGCTGAGCTGCGCTATGAATTCTGGGATAGGGTGAGCCACGAAGGATACGACCCATCCTTCAAATCTGAGGAAATGAAGGACGCATTTGGAGGAGTCTTCGAATTTGGACAGCCTTCATCGCATCGCTGTGACATAATCGGCCTACAAATGTGGCATCAGTAGGATGCGGCCCTTGAATTTGGACACAGCTACGATACACTTCTTCTTCTTCAGGGTTTAAGGGCAGCTGGGATCCTTGTACATGCAGTGCTGCCATCTTCCATTTCATTCCATCATTACACTCTTAAATCCTACTACTTATTCTTGTGTCTTTCAGGAAGCTTCAAACGACGTGTTGACTATTAAATTAGTTATCGATGATTTTGATAGTCGATGTAATCATGACTAGTTGAGTAATCGTGGCAGCCCTACCACAGCACAGCTTCAGGGATTGGCACAACGTTAGGCAGGCGGTCACCTTTAGCTGTGACGGTGCGCCCTGGTTTCCGTGAGTTCATGCAGTGTCCCCACATTGGTGCTGCAGAGCCGGATCCCTGAGTGGAGTTCAGGTGTGGAGTCTGAGCTAAAACAGTGAAGTCTCCACAGTTTGAATGCGCGTGCCATCACGATGAAGAAGTGACCTGTACCAGTGACCCTCAGAGTGTGTGTGTGTGTGTGTGTGTGTGTGTGTGTGTGTGTGAGAGAGCTCAAAAGGGAGGCAGGGGTCGGGACAAATATTAAAGAAGTCCTGACCTTTGTGTACTGTGCAGACGTTAGCTTTGATCCGTGTTTATTGTTAAAGGAAACAAGCTGTGACTAAAATATTTCACACTGTGATTATTTATTCAGAGTTCCAGTTAGGGCTGGGCCATATCATACCATTCACGGTAATACCGGTGTAATTTTGGGTAACGATAGGAAAATGAAATATCGCGATAGAATATGGGTAAAACGCGCATGCGCAGTGCCTTTGTTTACATATGCACATGGCGGCGACGCAGAATGAGAAGGGCGAAAGCAGATTGTTAAATGAAACGGATGAACCAGAAATGGTTTGTAAAAATGCTGCAACCTCAGTGGTGTGGAACTGGTTTAGCTTTCGTCCGTCAGATACACAACAAAGCACTATTTATGTTAGAGCATGCTAGCGGGCCGTCGTTATTACCGTGTTGTTTGGAAAATACGGATCACTTAAAATCAATCCTTTAATTTTTCTGAAAATCGTCAGTGCCCCTTATAATCCCGCGTGCCTTATGTATGAATTCTGGTTGTGTTTACTGACCTTGAAACGATTCTATGTGACACACGGCGCTCAAAAATCTGTCAAATGTTTTAGTGCGACTTTGCTAAGCTACGAAGCCGCACCACTTGATGGATTGTCGGAGCATTACGGCTACCGTAGTCAGGAGCCTCGCGGAGTGATACGTACTGTGCTTCAACATAGTATTACCGTATTGTGTGTGTATAACCTCTTTTTAAGTTTTGTGGATATTATACATGGTTATGCTGATGATATGTCGGCCAGTTTCCACTGGAAATGCCTTTTGGTTAAACTGTCAGCGAGGAATTTGCATTTACACTGTTAATTTTTATATAACTTTAATGCACATAAAAAACAGCTGCTTGTTTAAGTGAAAATACATTGATGGGTTTTTTGCACTAATAAAGTTGTGGAGCTGTAAAGTATTTTGTCTAGTGTCAATTATATCGTCAGTTATATCGTTATCGCAAATTTTCAAATGTATATCGTGATAAATATTTTTGGCCATATCGCCCTGCTCTAGTTCCAGTTTTTAACAGTTTTGATTAAATCGGTGCATTTTCAAAGTCGAGCTGTGCTGTGTAACAGCCACGTTAGCCCCGAGGCGTTCCCCAGGGCTCTGTCCTCGGTCCTCTCTCACTTTCAGTGTTTCAGCCTCGTTTTGAAGAGCAGGCTTTCGTTTTCATCGGGATTCTAAGAAATCCGTATTCTTAGCCAGCTGAACGCACTTAAAGTTTTCTCAGTTTTACCTCCTTTGATAAAAGTGTGATCTTACCTGAGAGCGAGGAGTTTAGACTCACGAGTTCTTCTTTTTAAAGTCAGTTTAATGTCATGTGTGTGCCAACTACACCTGCTGTCTGCGAAGACAAACGTCATTAATATTATTACTTATTGATGTCATGTCATGTATTGATCTGCCTGTTTCCTTCTCCTCAGTTTCTGCAGCCAAAGACGCTGAGGGCATCTGGATGATGAGACGTGCTCAGAACACGGTATGTACCGGAAACCTGGGAGACTCGTTTGTGGTGATGTTAACCTGGCTGCGCGGGACAAAAATCACAGCCTCTGATTTAAAAAGTCAAAAAAGCTGTGATGGACAATCTTCAATAAGCCTTTGAATCAATCAGCAGATTATTGGATTAGCATTAGCTTTAGCCTGCACGTGTCTGGTTTTGATCACCAACATTTGTGTATCCGACACGTTAGTCAGCCAGTCAAACGAGATGGATGGAAATGTTCCGCAGAGACGAGATCCAATCAGAACTGAGTTGTGTAGAAAGGCGAGACGAATGTGGAAGTGGTCAAATCAGAAGCGACCTTCCTGCGCAGTCAGGTTCGATCTGCCTGGGAAACAGTTCAGCTAGCTTCCTGTTTCTCATGAAACGCGACAAAACGGAGCGGCGACACATTTCACAGTCGATGTGATGAAAATACGGCCTCTCTCAGTGGCAACACGACAAACTGCAATGTCCTGATGCTGCGTCGACTAAAACCAGAAGAAAGTAGATGCCTAAATTATGACCAAAGCTAAATGAACACATGATAGATGTGAAAACCATGTCACATAAGTCATGAGGAGGCGAGCTGAAGGCGGAGTTGGTTCTTGGGTCTCATCGGTCACGCTGCGAGTCTGAATGCTCCACATTAAATGCACCGTGGCGTCCTGGCATGCTGCTCTCAGCGGGACCAGTCTCTGAGGTTACAGCAGGTGTTACTGAGCGCTCCTCTGCTTTCTCTCCTCAGACAGTCGACGCCAAGAAGCTGGAGAAAGCCGAGGCCAAGCTGAAAGCCAAACACGAGCGCAGGAGCGAGAAGGACTCCCAGAAGGCCTCCGGCCCACTGTGAGTCCACCGTCCACCTATCCTCACCTGCACACACCTGTGCCCCTCTCACCTGTCCTCCTGTGTCCTCAGAGTCCTAGAGGAGGCGTCGGCCAGTCAGGCCAGCAGTAAGAAGGACAGCCGAGTCGACCAATCGGGGAAGAACCGCAGCTACGACATCCGCATCGAGAACTTTGACGTGTCCTTCGGAGAGAGGTGAGCGCTCAGAAAACGCCAGCGGGGGGCGCAGCGGCAACAGGACGGCTCGTTTTCTCACACTGCCGTTTGTGTCTCAGATGTCTGCTGCAAGGGGCGGAGCTGAGTCTGGCATCGGGCCGGCGGTACGGCCTGATCGGCCGCAACGGCCTGGGGAAGACGACGCTGCTGAAGATGCTGGCAAGTCGCAGTCTCCGTGTCCCGGCTCACATTTCCATCCTGCACGTGGAGCAGGAAGTGGCGGGGAACGAGACGTCGGCGCTGCAGAGCGTCCTGGAGAGCGACACGGTGCGAGAGGACCTGCTGGGAGAGGAAAGGAGGCTGAACGCACGCATCGCCAACGGAATGTAAGAAAAACGCTCTGAGGCGTGACTCACAGAACATCTCACATTTAATTCAGCCAACGAGAGTGCAGCAGGCGCGTGTTTGTCCAATCAGCTGCAGCTGTCTCTGATGTGTGTTGTTTCAGTGCCGACGGGATGGAGAGTGTGCGGCTGTCCGAGATCTACGGAAAGTTGGAGGAGATCGAAGCTGACAAAGCGCCGGCCCGGTAACTATGACAACTGGTGTTTTTCCCTGCAGCTGAGCCATGAGAGAAGAACAGGAAAGATTTCCCCTCGTCCTCTGCCGTGATCTTCCGAGGCGGCGGTGTGTTCGAGGCTCTGTGATAAAGTTGTACACGTCCGTGAGCTCGGTAACGCCACTATTACCCGGCCGGCAGGAACGTGGACCCGTGTCCTACATTTGTTAGTTTGGGTCAGGGAGAGAAAAGACGGGTGCCCAGGTACACCGCGTTAAATCAGCCCCGCCCACAGAGCACACAGTGCGTAACCACAGAGTCTACATCAGGCTGAAAAATGTTGTGAAGCCGCCGTGATTATTGGGATCCAGATGTGAGAAAACGAGTCTTAACAATGAGCCAACAGTCGGCGAGTCTCAGAGCCGGGCTGATGTGCAGACAGCTCGGTGGAGATGATGAGTGCGGCTGCAGGCTGACACGGTGCCCGACGCGACGCCTCAAGCCCCCATCGAAAACCCGCTTTAAATCTGCTGATGAAGTGAAACTTAAGGCGGCGCGGTGGTTCAGAGGTTAGTGCTGCTGCCTCACAGCAGTCTGCGAGGGTTCCTCCCACAGTCCAGTCACATGCATGTCAGGTTAGCCCCAACATAGGCTCCACCCCCACCGACCCTGAACAGATGGAAGTTAAAGGTTTAAATCCGTGTGCTGTGTTCAGTACAAGCCTCCCGCCGATCATCGGGTCACTGAGCACGTCTGAGCGTGTCCGTTTACCTGTGTGATGAAGGACGGGCTCGAGAATCGAGAAGCTCTGCTGGACAAACCACGGGAACATCCTGACCTCAGGATTACCCACAATGCTTTGCTCTTACTAGTCAGCACAGATGTGGTGATGAATTTGTAATCGTGAGGTCGATGGTTTGATACCCGGCTCCTCAGGTTCACCTCTGTGTCTCGGGTAGAGCGCAGATTTATGACAAGTTTAAACAATAAGATGCATGAAAGCTGGTAGACCCGCCCACTGAGCACAAAGCCTCCATCCGGTTGCATTCGTACCTCGAGTTAGACGTGAAGCACTGTGAGAGGTTTTCACCAGCAGGGGGCGCCATGGCGAGGCTTCACCTGCTGCTGATGTTTCTGCTCAGAGGATTTACTGATAAGAACAAACACCGGAGAAGGTGTCGGTTTGAAACCCACAGACAGTAAGAAGCTGTTATTCTTTCGTCTAATCAGAGCCTCCGTCATCCTGGCTGGTCTTGGATTTTCTCCCAGAATGCAACAGCAGGCCACAAAGTGAGTCACATGTCGTCGTCCCCCCCACACACACATACACACACACTCCTCTTTAGTGTCATGCTGAGTTTGGTTTCTCTGCAGGGAGTTCTCTGGAGGTTGGAGGATGAGACTGGCACTGGCCAGAGCTCTGTTTGCTCGGTGAGTGATTCACACACACACACACACACAGACACACACACACACACACACACACACACACACACACTCACACACACACACACACACACACACGCACACACACACACAGACACACGCACACACACACACACACACACACACACACACACACAGACACACACGCACACACACACACACACACAGACTCACACACACACACACAGACACACACAGACACACTCACACACACACACACACACAGACACAGACACACATGCACACAGACACAGACACGTACACACACACAGACACACACACACACACACACGCACACACACACACACACACACACACACACACACACACACACACACACACACACACAGACACACACACACACACACACACACACACACACACACACACACACTCACACAGACACACAGACACACACAGACACACACGCACACACAGACACACACAGAGGGTAAAGATGACGGGAGTCTGCAGATCGATGCTCAGCTGATGATTTCTTCTTCTCTGGTTTCTTTTCTGCAGGCCCGACCTCCTGCTGCTTGATGGTGAGTCACACCTTCCTCGCTGCAGGTGTGATGGGAGGAGGAAGTCTGTGACGTATTCTCCATGTTTTGTGTTTCAGAGCCCACTAACATGTTGGACGTCAGAGCCATTCTGTGGTTGGAGAACTACCTGCAGGTAAGGTTAGCCTCTCTCTCCAAACAGCGATCTCGCTCACAGACATGTGCGTGAGTGTTTCTCTCACACCTGGATTCTTCTCACCTGAGTGTGTTTACATGTCCTGACGATGTGACCTCATGTCCTGATAAAGATCCTTGTCACTCAGTGTTAATGCTGGACGTGTTCAGACCACGTTGATGAAAACAGGTCAGCCTGCTTCTTTATGAGGAGAAATGGGGGTGTGGCCATTTGCAGACTGCAGGTTTAAAACGTTTGTGGGGTGACGTCAGTGAACGAGGCAGGCTGGGTCTGTTAGCTCAGGAGCACTGACCTCATCAATCATCCTTCACCCGCAGACCTGGCAGTCCACCATCCTGGTCGTCTCCCACGACAGAAACTTCCTGAATGCTGTGGTTACAGACATTATCCACCTGCACTCCCAGAGGCTTGACAGTTACCGCGGCAACTACGAAAACTTTATTAAAACCAAAGAGGACCGACTGAAGAATCAGCAGAGAGAGTACGAGGCCCAGCTGCAGTACAGACAGCACATACAGGTACACACAGGTACAGACAGGTACACACAGGTACAGACAGGTACACACAGTACACACAGGTACAGACGGTACACACAGGTACAGAGAGTACACACAGGTACACACGGTGGACACTTACACACAGTGACAGTGTGTTTACACAGGTACAGACGATGTGACCTCAGGTCCTGGTACAGATCCTTGTCACACAGGTACAGAGAGCTACACGTGGTACAGACCACGTGACACAGGTACACAGGTACAGACTGCTTCACAGGTACAGAGGACACACAGGTACACACAGGTACAGACGGCAGACTGCAGGTTTAAAACGGTACAGGGGTGACACAGGTACAGAGAACACAGGCAGGCAGGGTCTGTTAGGTACAGGAGCACACAGGTACAGACGGTCACACAGGTAATCAGACTTCACAGGTACAGACGGTACACACAGGTGGCAGTCCACAGGTACATCCACAGGTACAGACTCCACACAGGTACACACAGGTACAGACTTACACACAGGTGAATGCTGTGGGTACACACATCAGACACCACACAGGTGCACAGGTACAGAGGCTTGACACACAGTTACACACAGGTACAGACGGTACACACAGGTTAAAGACAGGTACAGACAGTACACACAGGTACAGACAGGTAAAGAGAGTACAGACAGGTACACACAGGTACACACAGTACAGACAGGTACAGACGGTACACACAGGTACAGAGAGTACACACAGGTACAGACGGTACACATAGGTACAGACAGTACACACAGGTACACATAGGTACAGACGGTACACACAGGTACACACAGTACAGACGGTACACACAGGTACAGACAGGTACAGACAGTACACACAGGTACACACAGGTACAGACAGTACACACAGGTACACACAGGTACAGACGGTACATATAAGTACAGAGAGTACACACAGGTACAGACAGGTACAGACAGATACACAGGTACAGACGGTACACACAGGTACAGACAGTACAGACGGTACACACAGGTACAGACGGTACACACAGGTACAGACGGTACACACAGGTACAGATGGAACACACAGGTACAGACAGGTACAGACGGTACACACAGGTACAGAGAGTACACACAGGTACAGACGGTACACATAGGTACAGACAGTACACACAGGTACACACAGGTACAGACAGGTACAGACGGTACACACAGGTACAGACGGTACACACAGGTACAGACGGTACACACAGGTACACACAGGTACAGACAGGTACAGACGGTACACATAGGTACACACAGGTACAGACAGGTACAGACGGTACACATAGGTACAGAGAGTACACACAGATACAGACAGGTACAGACGGTACACACAGGTACAGACAGTACAGACGGTACAGACAGTACAGACGGTACACACAGGTACAGACGGTACACACAGGTACAGACAGGTACAGACGGTACACACAGGTACAGACAGGTACAGACGGTACACACAGGTACACACGGTACACACAGGTACACACAGGTACAGACGGTACACACAGGTACAGACGGTACACACAGGTACAGACAGGTACAGACGGTACACACAGGTACAGAGAGTACACACAGGTACACACAGGTACAGACGGTACACACAGGTACAGACAGGTACAGAGAGTACACACAGGTGCTCCATTGTATGCCTGCCTTGTTGGTGTCTGCTCGTTGTTTCGTGTCAGTGACTCGGTGCATCTGGAGGACCTGCTGCTCACAGACGGCTTGAATCACAGACTGTCTGTCAGGTGATTCTGCGTCACGTCACAGAGCTGACGTAGTTTTGGTGAACGGCTGCTGTGTGTGTTTCAGGTTTTCATCGACAGATTTCGGTACAACGCTAACCGAGCAGCTCAGGTGCAGAGTAAACTCAAACTCCTGGAGAAGCTGTGAGTGCTCCTCGCCCTCCTCGCCTCTGATCTGGTGTCTGTGCTGCCTGTCTGTGAGCTAATGCTTGCTTTCTCCCGCAGACCTGAGCTGAAGCCCATCGAGAAGGAAACTGAGGTCACGCTCAGGTAAGAAGATGACCTCTGACCCCCAACGATCACTGTGGCAGTAAAGGTTGGACTGACTGACGTGCTGTGTGTCGCTGCAGGTTTCCAGATAACTTTGAGAAGTTGTCTCCGCCCATCCTGCAGCTGGATGAAGTCGAGTTTTACTACAGTAAAGACCAGCCGCTGTTCTCCGGACTCAACCTGTCAGCTGACCTCGACTCTCGGATTTGCATCGTACGTGTGACAGCACTGTGTCGTGACCTCACGGTCTCATCTACATGGTGACCTCACAGTGTCATCACGGTCAGCGTATACGTGCTTTACAGCTGACTGCAATGAGTCAGCAGAGGGCGCTGTGCGGGTGGAGAGACCTTCAGGTGTGGCTGGCTTAGCTAGCATGGCTCCAGGGTAGCTCGTTAGGTCAGGGATGGACTCAAAGGCTGCAGAGCGTCAGGTCTGCACTGCACCGTCAGACACAAACATGGCGAGCGTCTCCTGAACACAATAGGTGGCTCCACCTGGTGGTGCGATGCAGTAATTACAGACCAATTGTTGACTAAGATGAGTTCTCAAAGAGGCATGCACAGATATCAAAACTCAGACAGGAAGTGAGCGCTGGGCGCCTCTGCAGAGCAAGACATGATTCAGAGGTACAACAGGAAGTGCAGTCATTAATCAGCTCACTGTTTGGGCTGTTGTGTTTCTCGGCAGGTCGGTGAAAACGGCGCTGGTAAAACCACCGTTCTCAAGCTGCTGATGGGCGAGTTGACACCGGTTAACGGAGTCAGGCAAGCTCACAGGTAAGACGACCAGTGGACCAATCAGAGCAGAGGAGTCAGTTTGCCTGCAGGTCAGCATCTTGTTGGATCTCTGTACACCTGTCCAGGAAGCCTTTCTTCCTCTCCACTCGCTCTTTAAGGGGCTGCCTGCACTATTTTTAGGGAGCTTTAACAACCTCTTGGCTCCTCCTCTTCCTGTTTCTACATATGATGTCTTCCAGCCTTTGCACCTGTTTCATTCTTTGTTTCCGAGAGCTCCGTTCTGCTGCGGGCTCAGACTGAGGACACGCTGTTGTTCATGCGCTGTTTGTGGGATCTGCACGCACTTGGAGCGATTATCAGTGCCTGCTGACAATCGAGACGCGCTCGCTTATCTAAACGTGTCTGCTGCTCATCTTCTCGCCTCAGGAACTTGAAGATCGGTTACTTCAGTCAGCACCACGTGGACCAGCTGGACCTGAACGTCTGCTCTGTGGAGCTGCTGCTCAACAAGTTCCCCGGTAACTATAGCAACAACGCCATCAACAATGCCTTTGGCGACTCCACGTTGCGCTCTGATAGGCTGCTGTGTTTGCATCGCAGGTCGGACTGAGGAGGAGTACCGCCACCAGCTGGGAGGTTACGGTATCACGGGAGAGCTGGCCACGAGGCCGGTGGCCAGCCTATCAGGAGGACAGAAGAGCCGCGTGGCCTTCGCTCAGATGACCATGCCATGGTAACTGATGCCCACTGACCAATCAGATCAGCTATCAAAATAGCCTCACTGTTCTTCAGAGGGTCCGACACAGGGGCGGAGCTAGACTGTTGACACAGAGTGGGCGGGGCTCTTTAATAAAAATGTTAAAATTGTGCAGCCATAGTGTTTCCAGAGGTTTGATGTAAGTAAACATAGAGGCAACAAACCTTCCTTTAAATACAATGTTAAATGAGTCTATTAGAAACACTCATCAGTGTGTTTTTGTTTTTGCTCCATCGGCTGACTCTGTGCAGCATATTTAATGTACAGTAAGTCTGATGGAAGAGTTTAGTTTTCCAAAGACACGAGGCTAAAGATTGAAACACATTATTTCAGTTTCCTTTTTATTAGTTATTAAAACTTTAGGCAAAAACACACACAGAGAGAAAGAGAGAGAGTACTGAATGAAATGTACAAACTTGGTAAAGACAGATCAGAGCATACGTGTGTGTGTGTGTGTGTGTGTGTGTGTGTGTGTGTCACATGTCTGGAAGAAATCTGTACAGCTGAAGGACGGAGCAGGCAGTGCTGTTTAAATCTGACCTGGCTGGATGTGACTCCGCCTCTTCCTGTGAACACACTCCCAGCTAGATTGATAAACCCGTTATTGTGGTTTGGATGGTGATGATGTCATCTTTGTGTCCTCCAGCCCAAACTTCTACATCCTGGATGAGCCGACCAATCACCTGGACATGGAGACGATCGAGGCGCTCGCTAAGGCTCTGAACAAATTCAAGGTGTGTGTGTGTGTGTGTACTGATATTAACATCTTTGTGGGAACCAAAAAGTGGAAGTTTACTATACTCGTGCGGACCCAAATCCCGGTCCCCACAAGTTTGAAGGTGTTTTTGAGACTCAAAATGGGGTTTTAGTGTCAGGGTTACAGTGGAGGCTCAGGGTTAGGGTAAGCGGCTAGGGAAAGCATTATGTCAGTTAGATGTCCCCACAAGGATATAAATACACATATGTGTGTGTGACTCTGTGAGTCTGTGTGCGTTCTCACCTGTGTGATGTCACGTGTTTCAGGGCGGGGTCATCCTGGTGTCACATGACGAACGTCTGATCAGGATGGTGTGTAAGGAGCTGTGGGTGTGTGAAGGCGGGAAGGTGGGGCGCATCGACGGCGGGTTCGATGAGTACCGGGACATCCTGCACGAGCAGTTCAAGAAGGAGGGTTACCTGTGATGCTCCACCCACTGCTGACTGACTGTACCCACCACTGACATAAACACGCCCCCCCCCCCATTATGATGTGTCGCAGCAGCCAATCAGCATCTAGAGCGGACCGGAGGACTTTTTCTTCTTTGAACTCTCACCTGCTGTTCAGGTGATCTGCTGCAAGCTGATTGGCTGTTTTTGGTCCCGTGGTGAGGTCACAGTGAACTCTGCGGGGGGAGGGGTCACCCGGAGCGACTCGGCGTTTATTTAACGAGTGAACCTGTCGTCTGTCTGTCGTCTCAGCTGATTGTGTTTTGTATGGCGGCGCATTTCTGCGAGCTGATGTCACAGTGACATCAGAGACGAAACAAATAAAAGAATCATATCACGCCTCCGCCTCTCTCCTTCACTCCGGGGTGGGGTTGGGGTGGGTCGTGTACTCAGAGGTGCCACCGCGTGGCGCTCAGGAGCAGATCTGCTTTCAGAAGTTTTTACACGTTTATCCTAAACGTGGCTGTGCTCGCTGCTAACGAAACGCCAGCTAAGCAGTGACAACAAAACATGTCTGCCTGATAAAACCGCTGGTTAAAGCGAGGTAATATCTGAACAACAAAAATGTGATTTGGTATTTGTCAAGAGATTTATTCTAAGACACTTCTTCAACTGAGAAATCAGAGAGGAGAAACACATAGTTTTACTTGCAAGCAAGGGCAGTCACAGCACTCGCACGAGAGTGAGGGCTCAGCGACTCGCGCTCTGCCACTGCCCTGGTCTTTATTTATATACAAAAGTAATACAATAATGAATACCTCTGATCATAGACAGAGGAATGTTAGTGCGTATGCAGGTGTGTGTGTGTGTGATTCTGAAGGACGCGGCCCCTCTTCTTGTTAGGGAGCAAAGATAAGTGTCCAGCTGTTATTATCGCTGTGGGAAGAAATTTATAAAACAGAACAAGTCTTGTAGTGGACAACAGTCTAAGTCATCAAAAGGTCAACATGCAGTATTCTATCATATGTAGACTTAGATCATTAAAAGCTTATACTGACTACTAAGTACAATTTTCTATTGACAGTATTTTTGATTTTAAATGGTACCATGGAAACGTGCTGGGAATGGCGTGCTGAGCGGTTACTGATGGCAGAGCTTTATGAGCTGTGTTGAGCTTCACAGCGGTACAACACCCAGAAACCATCACAGGAACGAGAGCGATTCAGCGAGTACGAGCTCAGCGGCATCATGTTTTTGGAGTGACGCAGAGCTGCCAGGGTTCAGCTGCTTTCTCTCTTTCTGTCTCGCGGCTGTCAGACGAACTTCAGCCCTCCGGCCTCAGAGTGGCGAACAGGGGAAGGCCTGCAGAAAACCACGGGTCATAATGAACTACTGTAATTCATTATTATCAGGATGTCCTAAAAACTCATTGAAAAGCCTTCAGTTAATCCAAAATGCTGCAGCAAGAGTCCTGACAGGGACTAGAAAGAGAGAGCAGATTTCTCCTGTTTTGGCTTCCCTTCATTGGCTTCCTGTTAAATCCAGAATTCAAAATCCTGCTCCTCACATACAAGGTCTTAAATAATCAGGCCCCATCTTATCTTAATGACCTTGTAGTACCATATCACCCTATTAGAGCACTTCGCTCTCACACTGCAGGCCTACTTGTTGTTCCTAGAGTATTTAAAAGTAGAATGGGAGGCAGAGCCTTCAGTCTGTTGTTGTGATTTTTTGCTGAAAAAATGAATTGAATTCACATTGATTTAAAGAAATCATCATCCCAGTCCGTCCACTGGTGATGGACGACTGAAGACTGTAAGAAACTGTTACAGACTGATGACTCGTCAGCGTCCAGTAGGTGAAAGGACATGAAGACACAAACACCGATCACAGTCAGAAACAACCAACCAGTACAAAACAGCTCCTCTCATAAAGCAGGCAGACACCAACTACTGAAGGAAACCACCAGAAAGTCAAATTAAACCCAAACAAACACAGCAGGGGGGCGAGGCAGCCCCCAAACAGCTTTCAGGTTTACCAGTGGGAATGAAAATGAAGCCATGAGGGCCAAAAGGCACGCTCCGCTCACAGCTGGCCCCTCAGCCTGCATGAAGGCGTGTCCAATCAGTCACTCAGGGGTCTGGTTTCCCTCAGCTGGACCAATAGGCTTTCACTGGAGGTGCAGGCCGAGGGTTGGTCCGTGTGGCCGTAACAATCACTCACACACCATTTATGCATTTCAGCTTTTTTCTGACATCTGTCTGCTCGCTCACCAAAGCTTACACACGCACAGATGGCGTCACATGACCACGTGGAGCTCATCTGGGCTTTCTGCTTCGTCTAAATAAACAGAACACCTCTACTGGAAAACATGGATTTACGAATGGGCGGGGCTTCACACCAGACCTACCTTAGGAGGCAGAAATAAGAAGGTAAGCATGGTCTCCAGACTCGAGCTGGTCTGGGAGGAGCGGCGTGCCTGTATGGAGACCTGAGCAGCACGTGTGGTTCATGTGTGATTTCACGATTGGTTTTGTGTTTATCTCAGAGTGTAACGAGACATCGAACTGCTGCCGCTTCAGGAAAAGTCTGGAAGAAGTGATCTAAGAGCTCTGAGCAGTCGTCAGGCCAGTCTACATCACAGCAACCCTGCAGTGTCTGTACTGCAGTACTGTGTGTACTCAGCAGGTCCTGCACGCGTCGCTGTCGGTGCTCTGAAGGTTATTCCAGAGTTGGCTCCGTTCCTCTTAAGCCTTTGGAATATTTTCATAAACAGCTGCTTCCTGCAGGATCATCAAAAGGTGCTGTGACCTTTGACCTTTTCACCTTTACAGGTCAGCGATGGAAACACTCCAGCAGAACAGAGTTCAGACATGTTGTCCTCTCTGCGGCTGATGTGACATCTGCGTGTCAATATTTGAGCTGTGGTTAACCATCAATCTGTCAGCTGCTCCTCCGTCCTCCATTTCGCCCGCAGCCGTCGGACAGACATGCTGCCGTCCACAGCTGTGACTCTGAGCGTTGGCGCTCTGCTCGTCTGCTCTGCACTCATCCAGTGTTCAGGTGAGACACACCCACGCTTGTGTTCTCCGCCTCTGCGGCACAGTCTGAGTGTTTCTGTTTTTCTGTCCACCCCCCCAGTGTTCTTGGATCGGTCGGCGGCCGGTCAGATCCTGCGCTCCTCCGCCAGGAGGCGACGAGCCAACTCGCACTTCCTGGAGGAGATGCTGCCCGGGAACCTGGAGCGGGAGTGTTACGAGGAGCGCTGCTCGCTGGAGGAGGCCACGGAGATCTTCCAGACCCAGGAGAAGACGGTACAAAGCCCGCCACCGCCGATCCGGCCCACGCAGCAGGACATTACCACCGTGTTACTTTATTTAAACGTATATGAAAGCAAAGTCAGCATTGCAGACCCGTGCTAACCCAGAGAGGACCGCTCCGTCCTGAATGATGATGCTGGGCCCAAAACCTGACCCTCAGTGGGCGGAGCTAAATGCTTAAATAAGGAGTTCGACATAGTTCTAGTCAAGGGCGTGTAGCTAAAGCCCAGCAGAGGCTTCCATGTGTGTAGAGGAAGCAGCTGGAAGGATGAAAGTCATCAGAAAACATCATCGACGCCTCGTTCATCCTGGATACGAATCAGGACGTTTACAGAGCAGGACACAGGATGCAGAGCGTTGTCATGTCTACAGACTCTTACACACAGTCGTTCAACATAATCCACAACTGCAGTCACTAACTCTGAGTTTTTTGTCCCACAGATGGAGTTTTGGTACAGATACACGAGTGAGTACGAACGACGTCACACAGTTTGTGGCAGCTCAGCTGGATGTGCTTTAGTCTGACTACAGTCTGATCTGAAATCTGATCAGGTGTCTTCTACCCAATGACTCAGCTGAGTTCCTCACCTGTGTGTCCTAGATCTGAACCCCTGTCGGACCAACCCCTGTCTGAACGGAGGCATGTGCACCCTGGACCGAGGAGACTTCGCGTGTCTTTGTCCTCCCCAGTATCAGGGCAAGATCTGCGACACAGGTAACAAACACCTGAAACTCAGGCACGCCACCTTTAAATTGGGCAAACGACATCGGACAAGTGAAATATTTATGAAAATTGCCTTGGGTAGTGGTGTTCGAGTGCCACTATAGAAATGGTGGCTGTATGCAGTACTGCAGAGACCTGGCAGGTGGCGCTGGAGTTCAGTGTGGCTGTGCTGACGGATACTTCCTAGAGAGCGATGGACAGAGCTGCTCCAAGACCGGTAACACTCCCAGAACCCACATCGTATTAGTACTACTGCACATAATACTACAGTAACAGCTGCAGACGGGATTTATTACTTCCAGGCTGGACTACTGTAATTCATTATTATCAGGATGTCCTAAAAACTCCCTGAAAAGCCTTCAGCTGATCCAAAATGCTGCAGCAAGAGTCCTGACAGGGACTAGAAAGAGAGAGCAGATTTCTCCTGTTTTGGCTTCCCTTCATTGGCTTCCTGTTAAATCCAGAATTGAATTCAAAATCCTGCTCCTCACATACAAGGTCTTAAATAATCAGGCCCCATCTTATCTTAATGACCTTGTAGTACCATATCACCCTATTAGAGCACTTCGCTCTCGCACTGCAGGCCTACTTGTTGTTCCTAGAGTATTTAAAAGTAGAATGGGAGGCAGAGCCTTCAGTTTTCAGGCCCCTCTTCTGTGGAACCAGCTTCCAGTTTGGATTCAGGAGACAGACACTATCTCTACTTTCAAGATTAGGCTTCAAACTTTCCTTTTTGCTAAAGCATATAGTTAGGGCTGGACCAGGTGACCCTGAATCCTCCCTTAGTTATGCTGGGGGATTCCCATGATGCACTGGGTGTTAATCATTAGTTATTATTCATGTCTGCCTCTTCACATCGTGTCTTCGTTGGTCTCACGGCTAATCTGACCTGATCTTGTGATCTTTCTCTTTCCCATTCCTGCTCAGTGGTGTTCCCCTGTGGCCGTCAGCAGATGGAGGCTTTGGATCGAGGTCGCTCTCTGCTGAGTTCCTTGGAGATGGACGATGCCACGTGGGATTACAACGCAACAGACAGTTGGCTCCCTGAACTTAATTCAACGGAGGCAGGGACAGCGAACGCAACAGGGGGAGGAGGGAACCTGACGGATGGTGGAGGGGCAGGAGGCAGCGAGATGAAGCCTCGCATTGTGGGTGGATCCCTGGAAAGGCGAGGAGGGAGCCCCTGGCAGGTTTGGAGGCATCAGTGGGATAACGAAGCAGAACCTTTGTTCTGAGCTGTGTGAACGTGCTGACGCCGAACGTTTCTGTTCAGGTTCTGATCCACAGGTCTGACGGCTTCGGTTTCTGTGGAGGGACTCTGGTTTCTGACCGATGGGTCGTTTCTGCCGCTCACTGCTTTGAAGAGTCTGCAGACCACGTTACGATAGGTGAGGCCAGTGGTTTACAGTGGACCTCACCCACTGTGAGCTGCAGAGCAGCAGGGGTGCTCACGTAGACACGCGCGTCACTTCAAATGCTAAGCAGACACTGTTCACACATCTGTGTGGACTTCTGCACATCTGTAAAACCACTACACTCAGGTGTGCCCTCTGCTGGCTGCAGCAGGGATTGCAGCGTCTCGGTTCATTGATGCTGTCAGACGGGACCAGAGGTCCTCCCTTCAGTCTGAGTGCAGGAATGTGTGTGTGAGCTGGGTTTTCTGAGTGTGTGTCTGTCTGCAGGTGACTACGACAAGCAGCGTCCCGATCCAGGCGAGCAGCAGATAAAGATCCAGAAGGTCATCGTTCATCCTCACTTCCACGCCTTCACCTTCGACAGCGACCTCGCTCTACTCTATCTCGCCTGGCCTGTTCAGAGGGGCCCTACCGCGGTCCCCGCCTGCCTCCCCGACACCCACCTCTCCAAATACCTGCTGAAGGTAATTTCATCGGAAACGCAGAGCGCTGCAGCTGACTCGGCCCATCTGTCTGATGCCAACTGTGTCCGTGTGCCCAGGAGGACAACCACGGTGTGGTGACGGGCTGGGGGGCCACTGAGTACCTGGGCCGCTCCTCGAGGTTCCTGAGAAAGGTGACGCTCCCGGTGGTTGGCTACAAAGACTGCATCAGCACCACTGAGCAGGTGATCAGCTCCGCCTGAGCGTCCGAGCCTAACCCCGCAGCAACCGCTGATCTATACTTAGTGTTTGACAAAGAGCAGCAACACAGCAACAGGTGACGTAAACGTTAGAAAAGCTGCTGGATCCTCTGATAAACTAGACTGACCAGCAAAGGATCCAGCTGACTAACCTGTGAGGGGGGGCAGGTACTTATCAGGTTACCTGGTACGCCCGCTGTTGATGAGCCACCACGTTCGTGGTGAGAACACCGACGGGCTGGACAGATTTTGGGTGGAGGTCCACAGGTTAGCATTTTAGCAGGGGACTGCTACACGTTTGTCATACTTAATACAAGTAATGACCTTTTCTAAAAGTAACTAATCTGATTACTGAGTGTAGTAAAGTCATCTCTACAAAATAAAATGAGCGTGAAAGCTGCGTCGGTGAGCAGCGCTGCTGAATGACAGTTTTGGGGGGGGGAGTAAGATAAAGAGATCACACCTGTTCATGTGTCCTTACAGGAAGAACTGTTCGATGAACAGCTGTGGTCTCTGTAACGTGTTCGAATCCTGCACTAACATTCTGATTTCAGGGGTTCACACTAAGAAGACTGGACACCTGAACATGATGCACAGCAGCTCTGCTGTCAGCATTGTTTGTGTACAGGTGTACAGGTACAGGTAAAACTGCCCCGTCTCAGGTGTGCTGTTCACTCGAGCGATACCGTCTATGACCAAATCAAACCAGACCAGGGTCGGCGATAGAGACGCAGCCGTTCCCACGTAGCCCTGATGCCCCGCCCCCTCCTGTGTGTCCTGCAGGTGATCACAGACAACATGTTCTGCGCAGGTTACCTGGAGGCCAGCAAGGACGCCTGCAGCGGGGACAGCGGAGGGCCGTTCGTGGTGAACTACAGGGGGACCTGGTTCCTGACCGGGGTCGTCAGCTGGGGGGAGAAATGCGCCGCCCGGGGCAAGTACGGCGTCTACACCCGACTGGGCAACTTCCTCAACTGGATCCGAGACACGATGGAGAGACGGGACCTGAACGGCACCGGGAGCCCGTGAAGCCCCGAGAGCCAAGCGTGCCCGGTTTTATGTGAGGGGATTATGGGATACCGAGCTGCAACCACCTTCAAAGCGACTCTGAACACTGCTGCCACGCTGACGTCATAAAGTGATCTGCTGGAGTAATAGTACACAGAGTATGCATAGTGAGTAATACCACAGAGAAAGTATAATCCTGAGATTATACGATTTACACAGTAAATCTGTTGCTGTATTTGTGTATGAATAAATGTCCAGGAGCAAAATTCACCAAATAAACAAAGTGTGTAAGCTTCTCTTCATGTTCCTGGATGATTTTTGATTCACACACCTGTGGGTACATACATGGACAGACTGTATATATGAGATGGACATGGTCACTGTGATGCCACATATTGGTCTTTGAGGTTGTTTTTCAGGTTTCAAACATTTTTGAGACCTGGTAGGAAGAGTGAAGGGGCCGAGCTGACCAGGCGACGCTGCACGCTCGGTAAAAATAAGCTTTTATTGGATAAGCTGTGAACCCAGCAGTTGAGACCACAAACTCTTCAGGAAAGTGTTCAGAGATCAGATCGTTTCATTTCCTACAGACTTCTATACAATCAGACCAGAGCAGTCGCCCCCTGCTGGACATTAGAATGAATGCAGGTCTAAGCGGTAATATCTGAATGTTGTTATTACAGTAAACAGATCGTGTCATCGTTGTTGTACAAACATGTTGATTTTGGTTCTTTAATAAGAGCTTCTGAGTGCCTCCTACATAAACACAGCAATGAAACAAACAGCTTTAAAACAATGTTGCATCATAAAGCATCGTGCCATAACATGAGCAGCGTGTTACATAGAATGGGCCTGTCAGTCATTCACAGGTTTATGTTCAAACTGAGGCCAGACGTGAACAACAGAACAGAAAAAGGTTTCACACGGTGAATATTTCCACTGAGGTTTGATCCACCAGCAGCTGGTTCACTCATTCAGTCCAACTGGTTCCCAGCAAGTCTGTCCCACTGTGTGAAAAACCTTATGGGCTTTACAGAGTTCTAAAAGACGAGTCAAACCACGTGGACAAAAAATACTTTGGGGTGGAGGTAGAGCTGGGCGATATAAGACTTTTTCATATCACGATATGTTTTTTCATTTCAGGTGATAACGATATATATCACGATATAAGCCAAATAACTATATTTGTAAGATTTAAATGTGCCGTTGCTCACAAGTAAAATGTGAAATAATTAGCAGGTTGTTTTAATTAAAATATTTATTTCCCATAATAAGTTCAACAGGGCAGATGTACTTAAGGAACATGAGACTTCAGTTTCAGATAAATAAAGGCAAATATTGCAAACTACACAAAAGGCAGCCGCTAAAGCGTTTAAGTTTCAAAATAGAAAAAACAAACAGACCACTAAATTGTCAATTCCACTTAGAAACAAAATATTAATTCTAAAAATAAATCTTAGTTTGTTTTACAGAACAGACAAAATTGACTAACTTTTGTCAATATCAAATAAACTGAGAACTAAAAGGAAATTCTCCATCTCTCCTTGTTGTACAGCTTAGCTTTTCAAACAGTTTTAACAGTGACTTTAGTCTGACAAAAGCCGAATGACGAATCAGCGCTTTCAGTCAGAGATTGAGCATGCACCGCTTTATTGTATTTCCAGACTTGCTTTCGGCACAATTTACAGTGCGCGCTACTCTGTTTTTTGTCAGACTTGAAATAGCTGAAATACCTTCACACTACGGAACTTCTGTGGCCCTTCCGTTCGACAAGCTCTCCGGCATTGGAACCATCATCGGTTTTTTCTTCGGTAACCTTCGCTCACGCTCTCGGTTGATTTTTCTCTAGTCGGCAAACTCATTTCCTTCATTACCCGGGCTCCACGGCTGCAAAAACAAATACACATGTGCGCCTTGGCGCTTGTGCTGTACGTAACAAGTCACGTGACATGACGCTGCAGCTGTGATTGGTTCGGCTCTGTGCTACTTAATTTGGATTGGCTGTTCTTTTTTTTCTTTTTTTTAAGAGGACAAGAGAGATGAGGCCTATCGCAATAGTTTAATTTTTCTATCGAGAAAAAGTTATTTCGCAATACATATCGTTATCGTTCTATCGCCCAGCTCTAGGTGGAGGTGGACTGCAAAGCGGCTTGCAGGTTGGCAGGCTGAAGCATCTGTGCGGGAGGCGGAACTGAGCTGAAATGAGCATTTGATTCAGGAGGAAGGCGGGACTAAAGTTAAAGGGTACTTTTTTTTTAAACTGGGACATTTGCTCCTACAGGTGGTTTGAAAAGCCTTAAACAGCATCACCACCAGGGGGCAGCGTGAAGGTGACTCTCTATCCACTCCACATATTTGGCTACTCGGGTGTAGACTCCATACACTCTCCGACTCCCGCACTCCTCCGGTCCGCCCCAGGATACCAACCCAAACACCGCCCACCTCCGGCTGACCTCGTCCTCCATCACAAACGCACCCCCGCTGTCCCCCAGGCAGGTGTCCCGCCCCCCCTCGAAGAAGCCGGCACAGAACATGTTGTCAGTGATGTTGTAGCTGATGGAGCGGGAGGCGTAGCTCGCCTCACACTCGGCCTGGGAGACCACCGGCAGCTTCACATACTGCAGGAGGTCAGAGGTCATCTCAAGGTCGGCGTCCAACACAGGGTCAAAGGTCAGAGTGGATGAGGGGGAGGAAGAAGTAGAGGCATTGGGGTTGGAGATTCCCCAACCAGCAACTACACCTAGAGAGTTGGGGAGCGGTGCCGGGGGGTCATCCTGGGGTAAAGAGAGAGGTCAGAGGTCAACCAGCAGACAGATCAGTAAAATATTTACATCGTTATTTTAGTCGATCTGATCTCACTGCCCTCAAACAGGTGATGACATCACCAGTAAAAAATAAAAACATAAAGAAACACATGCTTCAAAAATACTGGAAATAAAGCAAATGTGTCTGAGACGAACGTTGCTGAACAGGAGCACGTTTCCACTGAGCTGCACCTCTGCTTCTAAAAACATCTGGAGGCCACCTGCTGCAGCTTTGGAGGATAATTATGTAGAAAAGCTTCTGCAGCACACCCACCCAAAGCATTCTTTCCCCTGCAGATTTATAGGTCGTCAAGCCTCGACCATGTCAGTGGACTTCACCGTGGTTTCAAAACAGTTTGAACTTGTACTATCATCACAGTGACCCTCACTGCAAGTTTTAGAACTGACATGATGGCGTCCATGAGGAGCCTCACATTCACCGTCTCACTGAAGACCTTTGCAGTCGTGTGAAAAAGGTTTTACATATCAGGACATAAAAATAATCTTTTCTCTCAGGTTCTAAAATTATTCAAATGAAAGCTGAGCCTGTGCCAAAATGCAGAGGTTAGCAGCTCATAGCTCCTCCTTCAGCCGTGATGTTTCTGTGTCTCATCAGTGTGGAGGCGTTTGGGCCCACTCTTCTTCACCGCTGCTTCGGCTCATTTAGGTTTGCAGCTTTAATTTATGCACAGCTGTTTGAGCTCTGGACTTTGGACCATTGCAGCAGCTCCACTCGTTTCTGTTTCAGCCATTCTATTGGAGATTTGCTGATGACCCAGTTTAGCTGTGGGACACACGGCCTCACGCTGACTCTAGCATATCTTGGTGACTGCATGGTGCTCACATCCTCAGGCTAGCCCAAGCCAGCCAGAAAATCTCTCAGCATTTCCTGGATCTGCTCCGGGGCTTCTTCCTGTTAGGAAATGCCCAAAACACCTCACCAGGAGCCGTCCCAATCAGGGACTTTCAGTGTCGAGGAGTAGCTCCTCCCCCCGTCTTTAAGGAGGGAACCAGCTGACCTTTGGAGGAAGCTCAGCATAGGTGAGGTTCGGCTTCACCTTCATGCACTGCTGCTAAGCACCATACATAAAACCTTAGGGTGCTTTGTTTCTACGGTGACTTTGCCAAGCACACTCTGGCAGACTCACGGACGAGGCCTTGACCAGGTCTTCCTGCCTGAAGAGCTCAGGAAAGCTACTTCCACCCAATCACTGAGATCTCTTTTTCAGACTGAAGTCATTAAAGTCGTTCCAGTTTTTTATAAAGTAGACTTTGATTATTAGTTTTACATTTTCAGTCTCTTAGAAGGATTTTAATTCCTAAAAGTGTCCTTTATCCCTGAGCTGACAGACACACTCTACCTGTGACCTCTGACCTTTGTGTTGGAAGATCACACCTAACTGAACACGGCTTTGTGCAGAGTCAGCTGGAACTGTGACCCACCTGTGTGTGAGGCGGTGGGAGACAGACCGGACGGATGAGCTGGTTAAACTCCACCCGCTCACTCAGCCTCAGCAGGGCGATGTCGTTGTTGTAGTTGTTGGGTTGGAAGTCCGGGTGGAGGAAGATCCGGTCCACGGAGCGGTTGGTGGCCCGACGTTTGTCTCTGGCGTCGTGGAGACCAAGGAAGACCTGAAGGACAGAATGAGCAGGTCACTTACTGGCGATAAGCATCCGTCCCACGGTTCGGCAGACCCGGAGACACGAAGCTGATCACAGGTGGAGGAGAGAAAGTGAGAAACCTTGACGTGGTCAGCGGCCACGGGGACGACGCTGGTGTCCCTCCTTAGGGCCCGCAGAACGTGGGCAGCTGTGAGGACCCAGGACTCCGACAGCAGGGCCCCGGAGCCGAACCAGCGGTCCTCTGGGACCCTGGACAGGTCCTCCACACTGAGCAGGACCTGCCAGGGGAAGAAGCCAGGCTCGGAGCTACGACCGCCCACAATCCGCTTCACCTGAGGGGGGAGAGGGCGGGATAGCTGGCCACAGCCTGGACACGTGGAGACATCAGAAAGACAGGTGAACAGACAGGTTAACACGCAGACAGGTTGTACAAAAGGCCCCATAGTTACGGTTTTATTCTGTTCAGTTGTTAGTTTCACCTGTAGTTTTTTAGAGTGGCCAGTAGAGGTCACCCCACCGCTTTGTATGAGAGAGACTGTGGGCAGGGAGCAACGTGGGCAAGGCACCTGAGCTTTTCTGCTCCAGATTACCAGCAGACCCTGGGCGTTTCTCAATATGCGTACTTGTGTTTCTGCGTTCGTGTACTCGTGATACGTCATCAGTCGGAGACCAAGTACTGTTCCAATTGAAATGCGCATCAAGCCGAGAACGCGAAAAAGTCCCGGATGTGTTCTCGCTCCGCCCATTTTATCGAGCATGCACCGGTGTGGACTTGGTACTAGTGATGCGTGAATCATCCCAGAATGCAATACTCGAGAATCACTTTACTGACTCGTGAATCATGATTCACTCGCGCAACTGACTCACTGACTCATCCCTGTTGCTGTTAGCAAACTCACTTTCATTAAAGAAACCCCAGCTAGCTGTAATTCAAATTGTGGAGAAAACCACATCCAGTATCTTAACAAAAACATTTCTGCTCTGAACTGGAACCCTGATCTCACATCAAGATAATAGCTTTTATTCACAGTAGCATCGCCTAACATGCTAACAGCACATTTGAGCTACTCACCCTCCCTTCCTGCGCTCATCGTAAAATCACTCATGACTCACTAACCCCCTCCCTCCTGTGCTGAATCGTTAACAAATCACTAGGACTCACTAACCCCTCCTCCTGTGCTGAATCATTCTAGAGCAAGCGAATCACTTGACTTATTTCAGTCCTGCGCTTAATTGTTAAGCAAATCACTCAGGACTCAAACCCCTCCCTCCTGCGCTGAATCATAGCAAGTTAATCACTCATGACATCTGCTAACCCCTCCCTCCTGTGTTGAATTAGGAGGCGAATCACTCATGACAGCTAACCCCTCCCTCCTGTGCTGAATCATCATCAAGCGAATCACTCATGACTCACTTCCTCCTGTGCTGAATCATAGCATAAGCAAATCACTCAGGACTCACTAACCCCTCCTCCTGCGCTGAATCATAGAGCAAGCGAATCACTCATGACTCGCTGACCCCCTCCCTCCTGTGCTGAATCATCAGCAAGGAAAATCACTCATGACTGCTAACCCCCCTCCTCCTGTGCTGAATCATAGAGCGAACGAATCACTCACTCACTCACCATCACTCCTGGCTTGCAGCTACTTCTTCTTCTTCTTGGTCAACCAATGTTAATACTACCGCCCCCTGTCACAGCTCAGTGGACATTTAGATGAGAAAATATATATTGACACATGTAAGAAAATACTAATAAAATAAAAATAAACAAAAGAAATGTTCCTTTAGAAATTCTATTTTGCTCTTTTTGCTATATAAAATAGTTGTTTTCTTTAAGAATCATTCATCTTAGCAGTAGGATTTACATTAAAAGAGAAACAAATTAAGTTTGAGTGAAAATGTACATTTTTGCACTCTCTGGTCAACTGACTCAGTGACTCAAATGACTCAAAAACCCGATTCACTTTGGTGAGTGACTCATTAAAACTGATTCAGTAAAAGAATCAAATTTACCATCACTACTTGGTACAGCTAAATATCCCAGAATGCATTTCGTCCAAAACTCAACAGCGGACTCCGGCACATCGTTTTAACCCCCCGCTGCTTCTCACTACTCAGGTTAAAGCAGTGGTTTCCAAACTTTTTTTGCTGGGCCCCCTTGTTTAACAAGAAAATGTTCGCGCCCCTTTTAAGTGCACGCGCGCACGCACGCACACGCACAAACACATCCTTCAACCACACCACCCATATTTTGCTCCATTGCGGTTTATTTTACACCTCAAACATTTATTAAACAATTAAGCAAATACAAATAATCTGCAATAAATTACAGGTAGTAAGAAAATAAACTACCAACTCTTTTACGCTCCGTCCGCACCTACACGGGTATTTTTGAACGCGCAGCTGTTTCGGGCACATGTAAACGGCGTATCGAATCACCGAGAACGGAGATTTTAAAACTCCTTTTTTTGCGTTTGAGTGTGGACAAGGATTACAGAGTTTGTCACGCAATGTCAAAGGTATGTTTACTTTTTCACGTCACGCTGTGCGCTACGTTATTGTTTACATGAGATGAATTGCAGATAGAGACAAAATACTGTTAATCTGACTCTGCAGGTTTTACAGGCTTACATATACAGGCGTTACTGTCCCTGCATTTAGAAAGGCAGAGGCATCACGGTGTAATTATTTTACATGTAGTTGTTTTTTTCCTGTGTAATAATGTTCAACATTGCTATCAATACATTTTTCAAAAACCCTCTACAAAATGGGTTCAAAACATAAACAACTGTGGGATACTGTTTGTCCGTGATTTGAACAGCCCAGGGGCCCGTTCTTTACATTACTGCATGCAAGTTACATTTGAATGTTGACGATTGTGATCTTGGATCGTTCGGTTCTCCGAACTCATCTGGGACTTGCTGTCATAGCAACAGATCCAGATAAACCTGCTCGGGAGCAGGTTTACTTTATGTAAACAGGATTAGATCAGCCACTCAGGTATGTCCGCTGCAGTTATACAAAGCAAGAGCATGTTAACCACTGTTTTACCATAAAAAATATTATCAATGTAACTAAAGATAATGCAGTATTTGATTCTGTTATTGATTTCATACAGATACATACAGGTATTTCCGAAAAAAGGGTGTGTATTAATCATTCTATTACATGTAGTAGATCATGTCAGATGTAATTCATATTTTAGAGTAGTAATAGTAAATTACTACGTGCAATCAAGATGAGAGACCACGGCTATAAAAGCGAAGGTGGATTTGGGAAGTCTGTCGCAGCCATGTCCTGTCCGTTTGTACGTGAGCAAGGAAGGTGCAAGATTGATAAGGAGAGTTTATTTTTAGCGTATATTGCGGGATAGACAGGATCCTTTAGCTCAGCGACGGTGTGCTCATAGAGAGATATCGATTCTCCCGTGAGGGTGTTATTTACTTTCTTCCTCGCTCTCTCTCTCTCTCTATATATATATATATATATACTACACTGTACTGTATATACTGCACTCCCGATCGCTGTGCATGCTTCAGTCACCTTGCATGGGAACAGGTAAAAGTGATGGAGTGTTATGTCAAACTGGAAAAACCCACAATGTCAATAAATGTCACAGTACAAAAAGGGTGTGAAGGGGTGCAGGACCACCACCTGTCTTTATTTGCTCTGCCCTTTTCTTGGTTGCTGTTATAAACAAACAAACAGATTATTCCAGGGTCTCTTGTCATAGACTAAAAGCAATATAAGTGATAAATATTACCATTCTGTGGAATATTCTTATATTTCACTTTTACTTTTTCCCATGTTCTAGTGGGTCCTGTTGTGGCTCTAATGTGAAAGAGGATATGATGTAATATAATATAATGTGGTATAATATAATATCACATGATATAATGTAATATCATGGATCACTTACGAGTTTAATTTGTCAGCAACTTTCTGCCAGCCCTCTCCTTTCTTTTGCAGCCTTTTTGCAGTGTTCCCCTGCGTTTTAATTAAACTCTGAAACTCCTGAAATCCTCAATCAAGAGTTCTTGCTCTGCTGCCGTGAAATACTGAGCGCACTCCTTCGACATCTTCGCCGACCAATCACAGGGTTGCCGATCAATGTTTCTACTATCGATGCGTAGCCCTTTTAAGCCACCCAGTGATCTCAGATTACTTCATCCAGCTATACTAATCGTCAACAACAGGTGTGTTCGAGAACCGGATTAGCGAGCTCAAAGTTAGCGCGATGATTTGATCTTGGATGTAGTGAGCGAGGTACGAAGAACGGGCCCCAGCGCTGTCCCGATGCAGGGAAAACTAATTCTGCAGGGAGACCTACCTCAGCACTTAGGTGAAGCCAAAGGAAGATATGCTTCACCATATTTTCTAGTCTTTGGCTTAGAATGAAGTTGGTTTGGAAACATATTCAGCGATGCTTCATCTCCTGCTTTGCGTGGTTGGGTGTGGGCGCCCGTGCTAGCAGTGTCCAAGCGTTGTTTTTGTTTTTGTTTTTTTTTTTCTTTTCATGCCGCGCCCCTGCAGCTCTGCGCCCCCTAGGGGCGGGCCCCACACTTATGGCCCACTGGTTAAAGAAACCCCAGCAGCTGTCTATAGTATTGAGTGTCCACTAGAATAGAAATAAAAGCGTTCTAACATCTCACCTGCTTGTTTTATTAAGGTATGTACACGTATGTACATGTACACTATTTTCATTAATAGAGATTTCACTACTGAGGTTAAAATGATATATAAGTCACTTAGATCACTTCTAAATGTTAATGTTTGGTTTATTTCAGTGTTTTATTTGTTCCTGAGTAAACCGGTTTGGCTGTGATTACAGTTAAGCTTCATAACATGTTACTCACAGTTAAATTAGGAGGGGACGGCAGTAAAACTATCGGACCTGTGACATCATCACGTCGCAGGTGTTCCAATTGTACATACAGTCCGTCATCCAGGCCTTGAGCAGTGCATCACCGAGAATGCGAGTACGACTCGACACTTGAGAATTGAGAAACGGCCCCTGTGCACGAGAAAATGCTAACTTCCTGGTTTGAGACCGGATGTGGGGTTGTACATTTCGGTAGCTTTACTTTGCCAATCACAGGCTACTGCAAGATATACTCCAAAATCATGTCCAAAACTCGAAAACGGAAAGATCGCGTGTTACAAAGAGGAGAAGGTGGGAACACTCACCACTGTTGTGTCATAAAAATCTAATGATCAATTTTGACGCTTAAAGCGTTTAGATCGATCAGTTGTTTACATCACTCAACACAAGCAGAACTGCATTACTGCATGCAGAAGACATTTAAACAGGCAAATGTTCAGCATTCAAACTACAGGTGAACAATAGTCAAACCAGATGTTTCCCCATTATGTCGATATCAGCTAGTCAAGTACACACCTACACAGCATGTTAACAAACCATGAAAAAAAGCCACACAAAAAAATGAATGATTGCTGGTGAGGGTTTCTCTACATTAGTATTTATGAAGGGTGTGTTGTGACTTACCTTCAAAATTACAGTGGTCCTCGCTATAACGCAGTTCACCTTTCACCTCGCTGTTTCACACGCAAGTTTGCATGCTTTTTTTTTTTTTTACATCACATCCTGCCTCCTGATCGCTGCAGACGATCTCCTCCGTGACGCCTCTCCTGTACAGTACAGAATCGCTGCATCGATCGCTAGCAGTGTGACTCTGAAGTGCAGTACTGTATGTCCACGATATCCACGCGTCAAAAAATAAAACTGGCTATTTGACTTCACCCATCGCTGGTTATTTTTAGAACATAACACCCGCCATAAACGAGGGACAGCTGAGAAATATAACATTTGAATCCCTTTTCTCTTTTGCTCTGAGGTGTGGGGGAAAAATATCGACAAGTCGATGAACATCATTTACAGGTATATTGGGTAAATGCCCAAAACATCTATAGAAATGTAAATCGCCGCTTGATTCATTCATTTGCTTAACTTGTTTTGGACCGTAAACAAGGCGCGAATAGGACACCGGAAACAAAGCTCCCCACAGGAGTTTCCGCACCGGAAGTAGCATATGCTAACGTGCACATAGTCAATTGGTCATTCCTTGAGAAGTGTGCGTTAATGAGCAACGTAAGTTTGTGATGTGTGAGTATGTGATGATAAGATGTGTTTAGGACTGTACCTGAGGTTAGGTGGGAAATGACTATGTTTCTGTCTGTGCCGCTAACGGGTGCTAAGCTAAGCTAAGCTAACTCTCCTGCCGTGTGGTTGGGTATAATTGTGTACTGGGTTAGCTCTCTCAGTGGGTCTATGCGTGAGTCGTGGGTAATATATGGCCTATGGTATTAAAGGGGATGTTAGTTATTTCCCACCTGTGTTTATGTTGATGTACTCTGGAGTTATTGATGTGAACACTTTAGTAATGTAGTATTTTCTTTCTGTTCCTTTCAGAGACCACACACATACACACACACACACACACCTACACCTGTATGCAATACCTGCTCCTCTGACAATCCCTGTTACCTTCAACTGTGTGAAGTCAATACAAGAGTCTGCACTATCCTCGGTGTCTTCATTGTCTCCCTTCTGAACATTCATCCGGGCCTTGAGCAGTGTTCTGGCCGACACTCCGGGGAGTGGTAGCTGCAAACCTGAACTAGCACCTTACAGTCCTCCCAGTCCAAGCTATCTACCCAACACAGGTTATCAGACAGACATGTTAACAGGCAGACATGTTATCAGACAGACTGGTGGACAGACAGACGGGTGGACAGACAGACGGGCAGTTACCTGGCAGACAGGTGGGTAGTGTGCTTCTTCCTTCTGAATCGACCCAGTCTCCACTCAGACCACACCTGTATGAAGCTACAAACAGTAACCGGAGTGTGAGGAGGCCTCTGGATATCATTAGCAGGTCCATTTGTTATCAGCATGTTTAAAAACAGATGAGGAGCAAATTGCCCAAAGATGAGAACAAAATAATAGAAGTCAATAAAAACATTTCCCGACTACAACCACACGCAGAGCTCGAGGAACAAGGTTCAGCCAATAATCAATAATCAGTGGATGAGCTGTCACTGCACAGTAACCACTGAAGGAAACCAAACAGGAAGACCTCTTACTGTTCAGCTGGACGCCGCCCTCCCTGCACACGTACTGAACGGTCGCCCCAAACAGTGTGCTGTTGTCATGGTTACCAAACACCACATCAGCCATGTCGACCATCTTTGGACTCCCACAATCCACCACTGTGACAGATGGGACAAAAACACCAATCAGCTTTGAGTCTGAGCAGAAAGGAGGAAGAATGAGCCAGAACCAAACGACAGCCGACCGACCGCGACGACGAATCAGAACTGACGTGTTCCAAGTTTGACCAAGAGTGTGACGTGATTTTAATCTGAAACTTGTCTCAGCGTAACGTGAGACCCGACAGGCTGAAGAGTCAGCGTGTCCTGAAGGGGGCGTCACAGGAACATGGATCGGGACAAAGAGTGCGAACACGTGTGACAGAAACGCTCAGAAACACGTGACATCAGCGCCGCGATCGCTGAATGTGAGTCACAGACACAGGACAGAAGCTTCTGGTTTTACGTTTTATTGGAAAATACAGACACATCAACACTGTTCGCTCCTGCAGTATCTTCATCAGCCAATGAGACTGGCTCGCTCACTAAGCTAGGATGTGATTGGTCCGGATGCTGGACAGAGAGCTTGGCTTCCTCCTGGAGTCTGCAGAGAAACAAGAGCGAGAGGAAGGTGTGTGAGCAGACCTGAACCGTCTCTCAGAACGCACCTTTTACCTGCATAGTCAGTCACATGTCAGTCATAACTCAGCTGTTTGCATTATTAGGGGCGTGGCCTCTGTGACTGACATGTGGATGGTGACACAGGTGGCTGTAGCTACTAGCTTCACCTGAGCTGGACCCATGGGGTGTGTTTGTGCTGTTGGAGCCTTGTAATGACATCATGTGACCAATAACATGGGTGCTGTGATGTCACTACTGTACTAACAGAGCGTCAGAGAAGGCGGAGCTTCAGGTTTACTGAGAGAAAGCCCAATTAGCACTAATGTGTGTCTGAGTGATGCTTCTGCAGAGTCTGCAGAGAGCCAGCAGGTGGCGTGTGTGCTCCAGAAAACAGGTCGCAGCAGCAGTAACCCAGACCAGGGGCGGATCTAGAAGGGTGGCATGGGGTGGCAAGTGCCACCCTAAAATGATCCCTTGCCACCCCAGTTTTGCATATGACAGTGTTGTTTATTAAAATAAGATAGCATTAACAGTTTGAGCGTAGTTACAGTCAACAGTGAATATAAATGCTAAAACTGAATATATTGCATAGTGTCCCCTCCACCATTAACAATAACAAATGGTTTAGCCCAAAGCAGACCGTTTTTTTCTTGTTTTCAGCCTAATCTTATGATTGTAGAGCATAGTTTGAACAACACCATGGGAATTTCGGATTTTACACAGATGGTTGGATGTTACACTCTGGAAATGGAAGCAAGGTGAGTCACGCTGCACCTCCAAATCACATGACTATTTTAAGCTGACGTAGCAACAAGCTGCAGCCACGCTGAGTCTCTATTTCAGCCCACATTGAAAGTTCGGACTTCAAAGTTTTTAAATTTTAATTACAGGCTAGTAAATCCAGAGTTATGATAATATATATAAGCCACGCTTTTTTCTAAATACTGTCGTCACGTTTGTGTGTGTGTGTTGAAAGTTCGTTTAAGCGTTTTCTAAGGACAGCGTTATGATAATATATATAAGCCACGCTCTTTCTAAATACTGTCGTCACGCTTTGTGTGTGTGTGTTGTGAAAAAAAAGCCACCTCTTTCCTATCGGTGGAAAAATGCACCATGTCGACCAATTAAAAAAAAAGTCAACACGTAAGATTTGGTTGTTTAGGAAGAGGGAAAAGTTTTGGGAGTGACGGTAACGGCAGCAAGACAGAGCGAGCGAGCGAGTGAGAGAGAGAGAGAGCGAGCCAGTTTTTAGATGTGGGAGATTTGTAACGTTTAGTGTGGAGTGTATAGTTAGTGTGCTGTGTTATCTTGTGTAGTTGTTCTGTTGTGTAGTCGTTTTATTTTGTGTGTCAGTGAGGGCACTAATGAATGTCACAAAGGCACATTTGTAATGTAAACACTGTCACTAAGTAGAAAACCAGCGGAGTGATACACCTGCTGTTGTCAGGCCTGCAGGTTAGTCCCTGTGCTGTTCTGTCTTTTGATGGACAAACTTTTTTTTACTGGCACACATCATTTGTGGGGCATCTTATTGCAACACCTGATTGTTCTCTCATTTTGGTTTTAGTAATATTTTTAAATGGTTGTGCAAAATTTAAAAACTCAGCAGGTGTATTGGCTGCATTTTTAGATAAATAGTTGTATATGTTTACAAAATGTACATTTTATATTTGCATTTCAAGTTATATAAATTCAGACCTCGGTGGGTTAATCCAACAAATCATGAAAAATTAGGTTTAAATGTTTGTTCATGACAGTGCAGACTTCTGACATTTTGTGTAATTTAAGCTGTAACAATGTGATTGTTTTCTAACAAAAAACAGTGAAACTTAAGTTAGACGTGTGTTTGTAAATGAACCGCCCCATGTTGTGTAGCTTTCTGGATTTTATACTTATTGGGCTACATATTTATTTATTATACAGGCTATACAGTACATAAGATCAAAACTCACATGTTTTATGTAACTAAAGTGTGTAATTATGTGGGCTACAGACAATAACTAAGTTAGAGACTATACTTATATGAAAAACTTACTGCATTTGAATCATTTTAACCATATGTAACCACCTGCATATGTGTTTGGAAAAAAATGCTTTGATTTTGCCACCCCATTTGATTTCTTTGCCACCCTCATGCCACCCTAAGAAAATTTTTCTAGATCCGCCCCTGACCCAGACTCAAACACGGGAGACACTGAAACACAAACACTCTGGAGAGGTCAAAGGTCGAGCAGTCTTACTATGGCACGGAGGAGGACGGTCGCTCCACGATCCGTCGGCCCGGCAGTCAATCTGATAGTGATCCAGGTGACCTCCGTCCTGAGCAGAGACAGCGCAGCCAGGTTAGCAACACGCAGTGTCACTGCAGACCATGTGACCCTCACAGCTGATCTACACCTGTGGCGCTTAGCTCGGACGCATGCCGCCTTCGCACTCTGCGTGGGGGACCTGTCCGTCTGACAGTTCGATCTGTCAAACGGACGCCAGCACGCCGGCCCGTCCCTTCATGTGCGCAGCGCCGCTGTTTTTGAAACAAACTAAACATCGTTCGACTCGACTAAACTCAGCTGATGTGACACGCCCCCTACCTTCAGCAGGTGGTATCCAGGCTCACAGGTAAACAGGATGTGGTCTTTAAAGAAGTATTCTGATTGGAAAGGGTTCATCAGGGTGTTGGGCGGAGTCTCAGGCACGGGACATTGACTTCCTGTCAGGACACAATAAAAGCTTTAACTCCCAGCTGTGTGTCTGTTTCCAGCACCTGGATATGGACTCACCTGTAGCCGTGTAGCTGAGCCTCCAGCCGAGGTTTTCTCCGGAGTTATCGCTGCGGAACACGACGGAGACCACGTTGCTGTCAGTCTGAATGACTCCTGGAGATCGATCGCCGCAGAACGGACCGAACTCAGCACTTCCTGCTTTAATCTGACAGGAAAACAGCTGATTAACAGCTCCAACACATCACCCGAGTGTGTGTGTGTGTTTTCTTCACCTTAATGTAGTCGTAGGGACAGCTGACGTCAGGGTGATCCTCCACATCAAAGCGTGAGTCAAACTGGAGGTGGAGCCTGAAGCCGTCCTCCACCTCGATGCGGTACGAGCACTCGCAGCTCTTTGGGTACGGAGCAGGGAAGTCAATGCTGCTCAGAACTCCGGAGCGTTCCCTGAACACATCGCTGCTGCACTCTACTGAAAGAATAGAATTAGAATTCAACTTTATTGTCATTGCACATGTCACAAGTACAAGGCAACAGAAATGCAGTTTGCATCTATCCAGAAAGTGCTTTGGCAATAATATAGACATAATTATAATTAAATAGACATACAGAATATGGATCTATTATAGGTATGTTACAATGTACACGATATGAAGGAATGTTATGAATATGCTATAAGTATGTAGCGGCTGTAGTGAGTGTATAAGCTATGAACAGGATATAAATATGGTTAAAAATATGAAAACTATACAGATTGTAGACAAACAAACAGTGGCAGAACTATAATTATTGTATTGTACAGAATTATTGTCTGTACAGCATTTAGAGTAGTGCAGTTTAGCACACACAAATACACACACACACACACACACACACACACACAGAGAAAAGCAGCATCACAGTCAAACACTGAGTTTGTATATTTGTTCTCTGAGGATCTCCAGGCTTCCTGAAGGACACTCAGAGCTCTTCTTTGGCTGTTTCTCTGTCAGCATAATCCCACACTGAGGTCCGGCTCTCATAGACTTCCCCTGTGTGTTTCTATCGTGTGTTTGGATTGTTGTCATGCTGATAGTCATGTTTCCAGATGTTCCTGCAAGATCACGGTGGATTAAATATTCATTTCTATATCTGTATTTTGTATCATATTTGTTGCATCCATGTTTGTGGATTTTTTTGTGTTTAAGGAGGAAAAAATCAAAACACAAAAATATGAGACATTAAAGGGGCGTGGCTAACCGGAAGCAAAATATAGAGAAAAGAGGTGAGACTCAAGACTTTTGCACACTCAGTGTGTTGTGTTATAATGGTTCTGTAATCAGTAAGAGGTCACTGAGAGGTCGTCGCTCTCTAGCAAACCCTCAGACGTGAACATCACAGGCAGAACTCGGACAGAGCGCGCCTCCCCCACACAGAAACATGCAAATATTTACCACCAATCAGGCGCCGCTATCAGTCACAGCGAGGTCACAGTCCACAGCGCCGATCTGTCAGGACATGTGAGGACCCACACGTTCCTCCCCCACCCCCACCCGTGGTTCATGTGGGGTTCATATTGATTAACATGGTTTTGGAAAGCAGAGCCACCCCCCCACCCCCAACACACACACACGCACCAAAAATTAGCACGCTACTATACTTGTGGACGAACGCGAGCGATCAGCTGTGGGTGCTGTGGGTTATGGCACCTGAGGCGATGTCTGCGCTCACCTCTGCAGGTGTGGTTGTTGGAGTGCAGCAGGTAACCATAGCGACAGGAGCAGTAGTATCCTCCGATGTAGTTGTGGCAGAAATGATCACAGAGCACGTCCCTGTCGCTTTGCTCGCTGCACTCGTCTATGTCTACAGGGGCGGGACCAGAGGAGACACGAAACAAGCATCAGATGAGAAACTGAAACAAACTGCGCCTTTTTGTCAGGTGACCTCTTAAACTGATTTGCACTGAAACAGGAAGTCCGCAGACTCGCTCGCCGCTCGTCAGAGTTCTGCTCGGTCCCACCTTCAGACTGGCGCCGAACAGAACTCCTATGAACACCCGAACGGCCAAACTCCGGCTCCAGAGGAGACGTCATGGCGAGAGACCGAACCCGTCCGCTCGGGCGGGCTGGGTCTGGTTCTTACCCACAGCGTTGTAGTGAGCCACGAACCCGGAGAACCGCTCCTCGTCAGAGAAGTCGGAGGAGAAGAGGAGGCTGAGGGAGTTTCTGGGGGAGGTGAGGGCCTGCTGAGCCGGCACCACCTCCGTGTCCGTCTGCTCCTTCCCACAGAACAGCGCCAGCACCTCTCCCTCAGCCTCCACCTGCAGACAGAGAACCATAATGTGTGACATCACTGTGGCGCGTGCAAACACACACACACCAAAAACTGGCATGTGGTGTCTCACCTTGACGTAGTCATACTCGCACAGGTAAGACGGCTCCAGGTCGAAGTGGCTGAAGTAGAGCTTGATCCGGAAGCCGTCTGGAACGCTGATGTTCCAGCGCAGCTGCGTCTCCCGGGGATACGGCTCCGGGAAGTTTGGTGAGCGCAGGCTGCCGTACATCCCCGACAGCGACAGCTGCTGAGCACCGAGTCCGAGCGAGAAGATCAGCGAGATGAGGACGAGTCTGAGAGGAAGCAAAGCGACACTCGTCAGGACGTCACAGAGGTCCGGCCCCATCCTCATCAGAGGCCTCAGACCAAACCAGCCCGCCGCTCCACACCTCCACCTCCACGGCACCAGCTCTTCCTGCCAAAGTGAAGTCACCTTCACACACCCCAGTCACATGACCAGGCCCACACGCATCCTTCAGTAAACGTGCTAATACACGCACACCAGCCTGTTCCTACTGCACATGCTCAGTGAGAGCCTGCTCCCACCCAGCACTGTCAGTAACCCCCCCCCAACACTTTATTTGGTACAGCTGGTTAGTACCTGATTGGACGTCAGTCAGGTTCCAGAAAAGCTGCTTCCTATCAGGAGCCTGTCCGCTCTCCTGACCTCTGACCTCAGCGAGGCATCTGCTGCTCGCTGGATGTTGGAATGCGAAACGCCCGGCAGATCAGAGTTTGTAGTTTCAGATTTTATAACCACTTTGCTTCAGCTGTTCCTCAGTTTCAGTTAGGGCTGCCACAAACGATTATTTTGATAGTCGACTAGTCACCGATTATTTTTGCAATTAGTCGACTAATCAGATCATGCATCCATTGGAAGTACAATGTACAGCTTATTGCACCAGCATGCATCTGCTCTTATATAACTATCATTAGCTTACAGCGTGTTTAAGGTATGCGCTAACTAAAAACAAAGACAAGATGATAGTTTATTAAACTTTTAATGAAATTTGCAGATTGTTTCGGTGGACTTTAATAAACTCAGCTGTCTGCTCCTTGCTATCTAAAATATAACAGAACACTGGTGTAAACTCTCGACCATCTCACACTTCTGTTTAATCAGTTTTTTGTTTGACGTTTATTCAGCTGTGTAAAAACTACAACTTTAATCTCAGGCAAACCGATTTACTTACGAACAAATAAAACACTGAAAAAAGCCAAACAATAACATTTTTAAGTTATCTAAGTGACTTATATATGTTTAACCTGAGTAGCGAAAGACGGCGGTGGGTTTGAAAATGATTTGCCGGGAGTCCGGTGTTCTCACCGGCTCTAGTGAGCCTAGAACCCCAGCTAGCTATCGAGCTGGTGGGCAACAGACGTCTCCGAAAACGTCGGAGCGCTTTTGCAAATATGTGATGTCTTGATAAACTGAGCAGATATTTGAGGTTTACACAGCTACATTCCCGCCTGAAAATATGTTAAAAGTTTATTTTGTGACCCAGAAAGAATAATAAGAGTAATATTAAAACTAACTACCTGCCGCTATTGGTGGAAACAGAGCAGGGCCGCGCTATGAATTCTGGGACACAGCTTCTTCTTCTTCGGGGTTTAATGGCAGCTGGAATCCTTGTACATGCAGTGCTGCCATCTTCTGTTTCAGTCCGTTATTACACTCTTAAATCCTACTACTTATTCCTTATTTTGGGATCTTACAAAGCTTCAAACGACGCGTCGACTATTAGTCGTCGACAATTGTAATAGTCGACGTAATCGTGACTAGTCGACTAATCGTGGAAGCCCTAGTTTCAGTGACACGTGCAGCCTCTACAGTAAACTCACACCCTAACCCAGGGGTCTCAAACCGTGGCCCGGGGACCACTCGCTGCCCGTACCTTGATGTACAGAAACATAATGCACTTTGACCCCTGAAGTGACTTTTTGTTAAAATAAGTTCTTGCAAAATCCAAAAATGACTGAATCTGAATCCAACATGAGCAGAGAGCACAAACATGCTGAGGCTGTGTGAGTGCAGTGACAGACTCACAAACTCATGCGCACACTTATGTCTGCAGTTTGTTACATACAAACACAATGACAGCAGCAGTGCTGCGTGTGTGTGCACAGACCCATGTGTTTATTTGGTCGCTCAATAAAAGGATTCAGTTAGTGAAGAGCAGAGATGGGCAGTAACGTAATCCAATTACTTTTTTCAAGTAACTTGACCAACACTGGTTAAGAGTGAGGAAAAACAGTCTTGTTACACAATATTTGAAATTTTAAAAACAAACACGACATTTTAGGAAATATTTGTTTGTTTGTTTGTTTTGTACTACTTGAGCGATAAAATGTCCTCCAATCAGATGACAGAGCCAGCAGTGGCCCGCAGCTCATTTCAGTTTGAGACCCAAGCGCACAAACCTTCATCCTCCCTCTTCATCACCTCCACCTGCGTGAGCGCTTAGCTGCGGGACCACGCCCCCGCGGCGCGTTTAAAGACAGCGGCTCCACCGGATCACCTGGAGTTCTGCTGCACCGAGTCTGAGTATCGATCCTGATCAGCACCGACTACGAGAACCTGCAATCACGTGACCCCGAAACTCCTTACCTCATGTTGGAGGTGGCAGCTACTGTCTGCTCCTCCGGCGGCTCCTCCGCTCCTCTGTGCTCCTCCGGACACCGACCCCCGGGCTTCACCCTGAGATGCTGACGTCATCACGTGCCATGCCGAAGCAGCCTGGAGGAACAGCAGCGCCCCCTGGGGCTCAAAGTGACTCTTTTCATATTGAAGTCCGTTTGTCTGTGTTTACCTGTTTTCCGTCACAGTTAATCAACTTCCTGTTTCCTGACTGCAGCAGCTGCCAGAGTCCAGTCAGAAAAGACCCGATTTCAGCAGTAAAAGGTGTGAAGGAAAGATGAGTTGGCTGCGCGCGCGCGCGCATCACAGTCTCGTGCTTCGTCTTTAATGACAACTCGAACCTCCTGGCTGTAAACCGAGCCCCTGTTGCCATGGCGACCCAGCTGGTCAGGTGTGCGCTGGCACCTGACGTTTCCCGCGGTCCCCCCTCCTCCGGGAGGTGGAGGTGGGGGCGTTGTGGTGGCCTCCTCCCCGGCTCCTCCTCCTCCATCATGCCGGGCAGACAGAAGCAGCTCCTCTTCTCCGTGTGCGGGCTCCTCGGCCTTTCCTGTGCGCTCACGGCCGCGGTGGCCACCGGCCTGCCGCTCTGGCTCCGCGGGGCCGTGCTGTGCCGCACCGGGGCCGAGCTCGTCAACGCCACCGGGGCCGAGCTCGTCAACGCCACCGGGGCCGGACAGCTGGACAAGTTCGTGGGGAACTGATGCTACGGCACGAGCTGCTTCCACGGACAACGCGCATGAATAATAAGCAGTTCATTGATCTGCAGGTTGGGTTGAGAGAAGAATCCATAAAACCACAGCGCGGTGCAATTTAGACGTGTTGAACTGAACTTACAATCATGAGACTTTTATATGGGTACAATAACAAAGCCCCCTCTTTTACTAGACAATAGTACAGCTTACGTCAATCCGAACCACAAAATGTTCCATGACCTTTAACATTGCTCTAAAAACATTGTGAGTGATCGCCGATGATGCACGCGCACGATCAGTAATTCACGCACGAGCTGCTGCGACTCTGCTCACGGATTTATCAACAAGGCTGCATTAATAATAAGAGGTTTATCAATAACTCTGTTCATTGATCTGCAGTATCTGATGTCATGCAGATTATTATTGTGACAGAAAACGTGTGAAAATATTTCAGCTGAAAAAAACTTAAAAAGGCTATAAAATATCTGAACATCTGAATGCATAAAACTATTAATACTGTGATTCAATTAGGGCAACAACACTGAAAAAATTCAAAAACTGGAAAATATTTCAGCTGAAAAACTTAAAACGTAAAAACAGTGATTCAAAACAAAGTCAAACAGACGAGATTTCATAATAACCAGAACTCGAAGTCCATGAACTGAAAACCCAGGACCAGGACCGAGACCAGGATCAGGATCAGGATCAGCATGTCTGATTTGGGGGTTTGGAGCCGGAGCTCTGTTGTCACTGGGGTGACAGAAAAATGATTTCTAAACCCTGATCTGAGACAAACGCTGAACGTCACAGTCAGGCAGGCTGAGCTCGTCTCATTGGCTACACACGGCCAGCAGCAGCAGGCGTCCTTCATAAATAAGGTTAATTAAAGGTTAAATGAATACAGCTGCAGATGTGAAACCATCGTCAGATAATCTTTTACAAACTGGTGAATAAACATTCGTTCATCAAAGTCACATGACTCTGTGAGCGCTGGGACAGGAAGCAGCTCCCTCTGAGGTCCCGGGGAGCGGCCGCGCGGCACTAACGAGGTTTCCGCCTGACTGCGTGGGATCTGCGAGCAGAGACAAAGCTGCTCTGTTCCTGCAGGACCTGCGTCTCTGCTTCAGTGCAAAGCTTTTTGTTTCACGTCAGCGTCTCTGTGGGACGTTTGTTAGCCTTCCTGGGTGTTACTGTTACAGCTGAACTTAGTGGGCAGGTGGAACACGCTCCGGGTTCCAGCAGCTCGTGCTCTCTGAGCGCGCTCTTGGTGTTCTCTGGTTTTAAATCTACTCTCTTATTAAATATCTGACAATGTTCACTTCTTGTGTCTTTTTCACACACTTCCTGTCTCTGTGAGTTTACAGATGATTTTCTGTCACGATGGCGCTCTGTTGATTCTGTTTTTCATGCTTCTGTCTCTGCACTTCCTGTGTTGGTCTTGTCTGTTTTGTGTCAGCGTGTCTTCGTCCTGCTGTTTGACCCTCTAACAGGAAGTGCTGGCTGTGCATCCTGAGGCTCGGTGACCTCTGTGGTCGCTGCAGACCGGACACGCCTCTCACTGCAGGTCTGTCTCTTGCTGTCTTCCAGTCTTTCCCGACCTCCTGAGCGCCATCCCCACAGGCCTCCACGTCACCGTCATCTTCTTCTGTGGTGTTGTGACGCTCTTCTCCTCCGTGGCCACCGGCTTCTTCTTCTTCAATGCCTTCGGCAGACCCTACAAGACGCTGCAAGGCCCCGTGGGACTTTACCTGTGGACCTTCATCACCTGTGAGAACTACACCCTCACAGCAGAGCACAGCTTCACCTGCCAGTCAATGCTTTTGTTTGTACTGTAACGTTTTTCAAAGATAACAGCTTCCGTCTTTACGGTCGCCCTCAGCACAGCCAAATACGTCGTCATTTCAAGAAGGGCTGATAAGATAAGAACAGCTGTTTGCTAAAATACGACCAAAAGCGAGACCGTTAGAGATGGGGGGAGCAGAGGAAGGACAGTGTCACTGAAATGCATGCTGGGACAGGTGGCGGGCTCCCTGTGAGCCTGTAACAAGGTATAAAATATGGATGGCTGGGTCTGAAATGAGTTCAGAGAGGATCACAGACAAACAGCCTGATAACAGAGCCCGAGGCAGGAGAGGGATAAAGCAGGCGGGGGGCAGCCTGGGCGATCATTAAGACCCAACGATCCTCCGCTCATTTCCTCCTTCGCCGGGTTCATTTCACTTAATCTGCCCGTCCACTGTGTCCCTGCAACCGCAGACCCCAATTAGTGCCGGGCAGCGTCCCCACAAATACTCCAGTTTCACTCACAAAGAAGGCCCCCAGAAGCCTAGCAGGCAGCCACAGCGCCTGTCAGAGGCCCCGCCCCTAACGATGCAAACTTGAACCTTAACACAGTTTATACAGGTGTGCTGTAGAAACAGGTGTTATGAGGGCTAAATATCCACAGACACCAAACAGCTTGTGCATCAGGCTGAAGCATCTTAACACAGTGGTCTGTGTGGACTGACTCAATGCTGCCCCTGCTGGACGGGGGAGGAACTACAGTGTTGGAGCCTCTGTGCTCCTCACAGTTGGATGGTTGGTTCAAACCCTGGAGTGGGGAACCAGTGATGCACAGACTGGAGAGGACTGTGAGTCATGTGACCTCAGCTCAGCTGAGCCATGTTACCATGAGCTCCATTAATGCTTTTATTTTCACCCTCTGAGCTCCTCTGATGACATCATCACTCCTTCTGTTGTGGCGTCTGGTTTGTCTCCTCCGGCCTTCTCAGAGGTGGAGGAGGTGTCTAAGGGTGATGGGGTCAGAGGTCAGCCTGACGGTTCCTGTCTGTGTTTCCTGCAGGTGTCAGCAGCTGCCTCGTCATGATCCTGTTTGTGTCGGAGGTAAAGCTCAGTCGTCTGTCCGAGCGGATCGCCAACTTCAACGAGGGGAATTTCATCTTCCAGACGTACACCGAGCGCTACGACCGATGCTTCTGGCTCTTCTTCCTCATCTTCCTCCTTCAGGGACTGAACGCCCTGCTGGTCCGACTGGCGGGAATCCAGTTTCCCTTCCAGCAAAACAAAGAGGTGGAGCTGAGCGGCGGGGCGGCCGACCTCATGTACTGAGAGGAGAAGAGCTCAGCCTGCAGCGGGAAAACGGCCTGAACGCCTTCATCAGCCGCCGCTTCCTGTCGCTGCAGCTCTGTTGGATGGCTTTCCTTCACAGTCTGTTCCACGCTGAAGAAGGTGAACCCTCGCTCTTCACCAGCGTGGTGAGGGCATTTCCCTCGGTAACAGCGGTGATCGTGACTCTGACGCTGAAACCACGAACAGTTCGTAGACTTGAAATGTTGCTCTGTGTTAGATGATGACGCTGTCGAGCTCCTCTGTGTCTTCATTTCTTTGCAGATCAGTGATGTTTAGGCCCTCGCTGGCTCACTCGTCCTTTAGCTTCTTGTGTTTCACCGATCACGATGACGATGCATCCAGCGGCGAGCCCGTCCTGATCCGAGCTCTTTGGTTCTGAGGACAGGCGACGCCTCGGCTCTGCCGTGTCGTTGTGTGGAAAAGCAAACGTGATCGTTGAACGCAGAGGAAGGTTTTGGACAGTGAACCATTTACAAAATGTGTTTCTGTGGAAACCATCACAAGCTAAATCTACCTGTAAGGAAAATAAAACTGTATCTGAGCATCTGTTTCTGGGTTTGTGACTGGCTGGTTTGGTGGCTTCACATCTGGATTTCTCCTATTCAGAGCTCTTGCAGCTGCTCTGTGACTGATCTCTGACCAGCTGCATAGACACCCGCAGCTCCGTCACTCCTCCAGACTCGTTTCACTTCGCTCTGAGATCTTTCTGAGGACTTTACATGACGAGGTCAGAGGTCACCAGCAGAGAGCAGAGCCTGGAGGTCAGAGGTCACACTCCCTGTGGAGCTCCTCACCATTGATTGGTTTGATGAGGAGACAAACGTAGGACTTCATTTCTTTACGATATAAAAGACCAGAGTTTTTTTTTTTTTTCTGTGACGTGACCTCTAACCGTGGATGATCAGATGTTTACTGGTCCAAATACAGAAAGCCATCAGTTGCCATGGTGATGTTCTCATTTGTGCACATCATCTGAAAGCAGAAATATCCCGAAACCCTCGGCAGCATTCACACAGCGTGATGAATCCTGAGCAGCTTCAGCTGCACGTGGCAGAAAACCTGCGACAGCAGCGAGGGAGGTGCTTCAGGAAGCCTGTGATGAGAGCCTTTCGACTGAAACCTCATGGCGTGTGTTGGCTTTAACGGGACCATAAAGCTGGTGGTGCTGCAGGGCGCTGTGATGAGGCCCGCCTCCTGCAGTGACACTGAGCCCGCCCTCCGTGTTTGGACGTGCTGACAGAGTGAACTGGACTGTCTGTTGTCCTCTTGTTTCCACTGTGTGTTTAATGGTGGTGTCCTCTTCAGCAGCCGGCCAATTAAAAGCCAGGATTTCATCCAGCTGATGGCAGACGGGAGCTCAGCTGGAGAAAACTGGATCTGCTGTTTTTAGAAGGACTTTAAACTTTAACCACGTTCAGCCTGAAGTCCAGGCAGGACACGGAGGTGTGATTACTGCTGGCCGAAGAGCTGCAGCTTAATGAGCGCGGCTCTGGTGGCCTGACGTGAACGCTGCAGACGCGTCAGCTGGAAAGACTGAAACACCCCGGGGAGTGAGAGCAACACTGATGAGCTCTGTGCCGTTTGTGAATGAACAGGAAGTGATGTAATTAATGCCGAGTGCTGTGCACGCCTCTGCCTGAGGGGATACTGTCACAGTTAATTAGCCGACGCTGGGGATGGCAGTCAGACGGTGGGAGGTAAAAAGAGCCCGCTCAGACGGTCCGGCCTCAGACACACAGCTTCCCGTCACTCAGACCGCTGCAGGTAACACGCTTCCACTCAGGATCGCCGAGCTCCGATTCACAGGTAATACTCCCGAGTTTCCTCTTCTCAGTGGACAGCAGAGCTCCAAAGATTCACGATCACGCTGATGTATGTACATAGCAATGACATGTAGGTACACTTTGGTGCGTGCCGGAGCAGGTCAAGGTGACGACGATGATGATGGTCTTGTTGCTGAAGTTAGAGGGTGCTGCTGATTGCAGATGTTTCTCTTATGAGAAGAAGCGAGAGGCTTCCTGTGACCGACGGTGCTGCTGCCGTTACTGTCGGAGGGTCACCGAGGGTCCTGCAGATCAGAACGTGGTGACGTGTAAATAAAACAAATTGAAATCTGTGAAAACCCTCGGGCCGACAGTTCAGCCGACCTCAGACTGGAGTCTGCTGGAAATATCTCCTTATTTGAAACGGTGCAGCATTGGGTTTGAGTAAAGTCCTCCAGGAGCAGCAAAAGACTGAAAAGCTACAAACAGCAGCAGAAACACCTCTTCTGAGCTCTTTTAAGGTGGACTGAGGCTGATGGCTGAGATTCTGTCTGGAGGTCATGGATCTTGCGTCCTGAAGAGGAGAGGGACCATGACAGCCTCATTGATGAAACAAGAAAAAAGAATGAGGTGTCCACAGGAAGCCTGTGTGGTTCTTCAGAATGTCATGTGACCAAAGATAAACGATTGTCTGAAATCATGTGACTGCCTCACTAGGTGATTGTGAAGAATGGTTGGTTGGTTACTTGGTTGTCACTAGTTGTTGCTGGATGTTATCAGTTGTTAGTAGTGCAATCCAGTGTCAGTAATGAAACAGCTGTCAGTGCTTGTACGGCAGGCCTGTTGGCCTACCAGTATGCCAGATGATTCCCAGTCCAGCCCTGGTGCCATCCACACAGCGCCTGCTTCAGGAAGATCTTTATAAAGAAACCTGACTGAGCTCACGCTGCACCAGCAGAGCTGACCTGAGTACAGCTCAGACCATCAGCCGTCAAAACATCAGAGACCACAAGCAGCACAGAGGAACATCTGGTCTCCTCAGTCCAACCACTGACAGTTTCAGAAGCTGCGAGGAAAAAGAACTTTATTCAAACATGACGAGTTCAGAATGAGCAGATATTTCAATGTCGAGCAGATGTGTCTGGTTTAAAGTGGACTTGAAATACTTTCTGCTTAGTTTCTGTGAAAACAGTGAAGCGTGTAAATGGATTTGTCAGGAGTTCAGGACAGGAACTGAATCTGTGGTGATTTCCTCTAAACTGATGAACTGATGTGTGTTCAGATGGAGGCAGAGATTCAGCAGATCCTGGTCCAGGTGTCGGAGCTGCAGCACCGAAGGAAAGTTCACTTCCAGCTTCAAAAAATCCGATCTGCTTCCCAAATCTGAAGGCCTTCACACACCTCCAAAGAAACACCACAAAATCCTGAATTTTCTGTTTCCAAATTGCCCGTGCAACTCGTACACACTGAAATTTTTTCTGTCCTCTAAGCGTGAGCAGCAGGCAGCAGCAGTGAGGATTTCCTGGTCTGATCCAGGAGCTGAAGCTTTGCTCCACATGTCAGGATGTGGCACAGCCTGGAGCTGAATCTGGTCAAACATGATTATTTTACTGTGTCAGTATCTGTGTGTGTGGAGCTGTGAGAGGCAGATCTCACAGCTCATGGAGAAACATGGAGCATGTTTGTTGCTGTGAACGGCTGCATTAACAGATGAGCCCCAAAAACATTTAGAACACATAAAATATTTGCAGAGATTTCATGTGTCAGGTGTGTGAAGGCTTTCAGAGAGACAGATGCACAGATATTTTCAGACTGAAGGATTTATTCTGTTGTGTTCTTCCTGCAGGCCGCAGTCACAGTCTGTGGTTGTAAGTATCAGCATTCATTTACACTCAACTCAGTTTTATTCATATGGCACCAAATCACAACAGCAGTCGCCTCAAAGTGCTTTATATTGTAAGGTAAACCCTACAATAATATTAACAGATATGATTCAATGCAGAGAGGTCTGTTAACACATAGTGAGTGAGAAAGGTGACTGGAAAGGAAAAACTCAATGCATCATGGGAATCCCCGGCAGCCTCACGTCTATTGCAGCATAACTAAGGGAGGATTCAGGGTCACCTGGTCCAGCCCTAACTATATGCTTTAGCAAAAGGAAAGTTTGAAGCCTAATCTTGAAAGTAGAGATAGTGTCTGTCTCCCAAATCCAAACTGGAAGCTGGTTCCACAGAAGAGGGGCCTGAAAACTGAAGGCTCTGCCTCCCATTCTACTTTTAAATACTCTAGGAACAACAAGTAGGCCTGCAGTGCAAGAGCGAAGTGCTCTAATAGGGTGATATGGTACTACAAGGTCATTAAGATAAGATGGGGCCTGATTATTTAAGACCTTGTATGTGAGGAGCAGGATTTTGAATTCTGGATTTAACAGGAAGCCAATGAAGGAAGCCAAAACAGGAGAAATCTGCTCTCTCTTTCTAGTCCCTGTCAGGACTCTTGCTGCAGCATTTTGGATCAGCTGAAGACTTTTCAGGGAATTTTAGGACATCCTGATAATAAAGAATTACAGTAGTCCAGCCTGGAAGTAATAAATGCATGAACTAGTTTTTCAGCATCACTCTGAGACAGGATATTTCTAATTTTAGAGATGTTGCACAAATGGAAGAAAGCAGTCTTACATATTTGTTTAATATGTGCATTGAAGGACATGTCCTGGTCAAAAATGACTCAAGGTTCCTCACAGTGTTACTGGAGGCCAAGGTAATGCCATCCAGAGTAAGAATCTGCTTAGATACCATATTTCTAAGATTTTCAGGGCCGAGTACAATAACCTCAGTTTGATCTGAATTAAGAAGCAGAAAGTTAGCGGCCATCCAGGTCTTTATGTCTTTAAGACATTCCTGCAGTTTAACTAATTGGTGTGTGTTACCTGGCTTCATGGATAGATAGAGCTGCGTGTCATCTGCATAGCAGTGAAAATTTATGCTATGTCTTCTAATGATGCTGCCTAAGGGAAGCATGTATAATGTAAACAGAATTGGTCCTAGCACTGAACCCTGTGGAACACCATAATTGACCTTAGTGTCTGAAGAGGGCTCTCCATTTACATGTACAAATTGGAGTCTATTAGATAGATATGATACAAACCACTGCAGTGCAGTACCTGTAATACCTACAGCATGTTCTAATCGCTCTAATAGGATATTATGGTCAACAGTATCAAACGCAGCACTGAGGTCTAGCAGGACAAGCACAGAGATGAGTCCACTGTCAGAGGCCATAAGAAGATCATTTGTAACCTTCACTAAAGCTGTTTCTGTGCTGTGATGAGCTCTGAAACCTGACTGAAACTCTTCAAATAAGCCATTCCTCTGCAGATGATCTGTTAGCTGTTTGACAACTACTCTTTCAAGGATGTTTGATATGAAAGGAAGGTTGGAGATTGGCCTGGCAGTGATTCTTGAGATAAGGGACAAAACATGTCTGCCAGATAAAACCCAATTTTGGGGTTAAAATATTAACCCAACTGACTAAAAGACAAACCAAAGCAATGTTTATACAACAAAAGTATGATTTTGCATTTTTTTATACATATATATTTATTTTAAATGGTACAATACATTACCAGTACCTTAAAAATCCATTGTCCAGAAGCAGGTGTGATAATATTAAAATACAGAAAAATAATTAAAAGTAATGTAAAATTAAACATCATGGCTCTTGTCATTATTTAAGTCAATACCTTATATAATATCAAAATATGCAATTGAAAAATTATTTTTACATATTTTTTAAGCGATTAAAATTGTGTCCAGAGTTTTTGTCAACACCATCAGATTTTTTAAAAAGTACAAAAAATTCAGCAATTATTGTGGGTAGCTTACACTCTGAGGACCCCTTTACCACTTCCTGTTTAATACACATGCCATGAGGTCACTGCTGTGGTAAGTTTTTTTGTTTTATTTCATTTATGGCATACCTTTCTGATAAAACCCTGTGTCACCTGTGTATATGTTTTTTCAAAATTGATGTAGCCACGTACGCTGCTGCTACAATTCAATAAAAGCGGTTCGTGCTTGAGAACCCTGCGTCTTATTGCCTCCGATCATGACATGGCGTCAGATTTGAGGACTTCACGCCGAGTTACACGGAGAAATGGCTAAATTTGGACCTCCGGAGCCGTTCAACTTTACACAGCCGGCAGAGTGGCCGATATGGCGGCAGAGATTCTCCCGTTTTCGAGTGGCGTCCAAGCTAGGGATGGAGAGCGGCGAAGTGCAGGTGAACTTGCTTATTTACTCCATGGGGAGACATGCTGAACCAATATATGGCTCATTTGTGTTTCCTGCTGCTACAGAGGCCAAGCCAAGTCCACAGTTTGAGTATGATCTGGTTATACAAAAGTTCGATGAGCACTTTGTCCCAAAGAGAAACGTTATCCACGACCGCGTCTGTTTTCACAAACGGAGCCAGAGGGCCGGGGAGACGGTCGAGGCTTTCGTGCGGAGCCTGTACGAGCTCGCGCAGCACTGCGAGTTCGGCGGCAGTAAAGACGAGCAGATCCGGGACCGTATCGTCATTGGATTAATTGACAAAGATGTTTCACAAAAACTACAGCTCGAGGCGGACTTAACTCTGGATAGAGCCATTCAACTAGCACTCCAGAGTGAACAAGTCAAACAGCAAAGTGCAGAGCGAGTAGAAAGCACTGTGAATGAGGTGAAACAGATGCATTATAACAGCATGAGAAGGAGTTACTACCAACCTCGTCAGGTACGTGAGCAACAACATGGTGAGAGTAACCCAAAATGCCAAAGATGCAACAGGGTGCATGACAAAAGTGAAAACTGCCCAGCCCGCAATAAAAGATGCAGAAAGTGCAATAAGTTGGGACACTTTGAAGTTGTATGCAAAACCAAAATGCTAAAAGAGGTCAGGGCTGAGGCTGTAGAGGATTCAGATGAGGATTCATTCTTCATAGGGGAGCTTTTTCCTGGGAGCAGTAACTGAGCCAAAAACAACAGTGATTGAGGAGTCAGGCTCAGATGCCAACTGGGACATTGAACTACTGGTGAATGGCAGTCCAGTTGATTTCAAAATTGATACAGGCGCAGACACCTCTGTAATGACAGAAACGACCTTGAATAAGCTGCAGCAGAGACCCAAACTTATCCAGTGTAAGCCAACTGTGTACAGCCCTGGTGGGAAAGTCAAGTGCGTGGGTAAGTTCCTTGCTACTACAGCGTACAAAGGCCAAAAGTACCAATACTGGATCACAGTTATAAAGTAACCTACTGGGGAAGACAGTGGCAAAGCGCATGGGACTAGTCGCTAGAGTTAACAAAATCAGTAGTGATTTAACAGAGGATGTGTTCGGAGAAATTGGCCTGCTGAACTGTGAACCTGTAAAAATCGAGCTGACCGAAGATGCAGTGCCGTACAGTTTAACCACCCCATGCCGGGTGCCTTTTCCTCTCCTCCCAAAGGTGGAAAAGGAAATAAAGCACATGCTCAAACTTGGCATCATTAAGGAAGTCACCGAGCCAACAGACTGGTGTGCGCCAATGGTGCCTGCTCTGAAGCGCAACAAGGATGAGGTCAGAGTGTGTGTGGACTTAAAATGTCTGAATAAGGGAGTAAAGCACGAACGGTACATCTTGCCCACTTCAGATGACATAACTCCCAAGTTAGCAGGGGCTAAAGTTTTCCACTTTGGATGCCTCCAGTGGGTTCTGGCAGATACCACTGGACCCCAGCTGCCAAAAACTGACCACATTCATAACTCCCATGGGCAGGTTTTGCTTCAGACGCCTGCCATTTGGCATAACTTCAGCACCGAGATCTTCCAGCGGCTCATGAGCACCTTGCTCAAGGGCCTAAATGGGACTGTCATCGTGATGGGCGACATACTGGTTTTCGGGGCTAACAAAGAGGAGCATGACCAACGCTTGGATGCAGTATTACAGACAATCAAAGCATCAGGCCTTAAGCTCAACAGGTCCAAGTGCCACTTGAAAGAATGAACTACAGTTCTTCGTCACATCATCAGTGCGGATGGTGTGAAACCTGATGATGGCAAGGTGGAGGCTATTGCTAGGATGCCCAGCCCCACCAATGTAGAACAACTCAGGCAGGTACTGGATTAATAAACTATGTTGGAAAATTCCTGCCGGGCCTCTCCACGGTTCTGCACCCCCTCTCCAACCTACTCAAGAAAGAGACTGTGTGGGTGTGGGGCGAGCCTCAGGAGCAAGCATTCAACAAAGCAAAAGCAATGCTCGTGGCTGCACCAGCACTTTGTTATTATGATGCAGGCCGACCAACAGTTGTCAGTGCGGGACGCCAGCAGCTATGGCCTGGGTGCTGCACTGTTACAGGACCATGAGGGGAGTTACGGCCCATTGCTTTTGTGTTCTCGCATGCTCACAGACGCAGAAAAAAAGATATTCGCAGATCGAAAAAGAGTGTTTAGCATCTGTCTGGGCCTGCGAACGTTTTGCCCGCTACATCCAAGGCATGGGTCATGTATGTCTACAAACTGACCATAAGCCCTTGATCAACTCGTACGACCTTGATAAAACGCCACTGAGATGTCAGAGACTGCTGATGCGGCTGATGCGATTCAATGTCACTGCTGAGCATGTTCCCAGTAAACAGTTAGTAGTGGCGGACGCACTCTCCAGACATCCACTGCAGGATGCTACCCGTCCGAGACAGACAGCCAGGTCAAGGCATATGTGAGCAATGTAGTGACAAGCAAACCTATCAAGTCACATAAGTTGGAGGAAATTCGTAGAGCTACACAGAGGGACCCAGAGCTTCAAAAAGCAATCATCTTCATCAGACAAGGGTGGCCTCGGAGAATGGCAAAGAGCTCACCACTGCAAGGCTTTTATCCAGCCAGAAGCCACCTTTCAGAATCAGATGGTCTAGTGCTCTACCATGATCGCATCGTAATTCCCACAGCACTCAGACCCGCTGTCCTTGACAAATTACATGAAGGCCACCAAGGACTAACTAAATGTAGAGAGCGCGCAAGATCAACAGTGTGGTGGCCCAACATTGGACTTCAAATAACACACAAGGTGAGGTCATGCATCTTTTGCAGAGAGCACAAGCCTACACAGCGACGGGAACCCCTCGTGACTACTCATCTGCCCAATGGCCCCTGGCAAAAGATTGCAGCTGATCTGTGCGAGTTGGAGGGTAAGAACTTTCTTGTCGTTGTTGACTATTTTTCAAGAGACATTGAGATTGCTTCCCTCACTACAACAACCAGCAGACAGGTCATTAACAAGTTTAAACACATGTTCGTTAGATGGGGCATCCCGTTAGAACTGGTCAGTGATAATGGGACGCAGTTCACATCATCAGAGTTCCAAGACTTCAAACTGAGTTATGGCTTCACCCACACTACGTCGAGCCCTCATTACCCCCAGTCAAATGGAGCTGCTGAAAGAGCCGTCCAAACGGCCAAGTACATTCTCAAACAGCCTGACCCCTGCTTAGCCTTAATGAGTTACCGCTCTACACCAATTGCAGCAACCGGTGCAAGCCCAGCTCAACTTATGACAGGACGTCAAATCCGCACCACCGTCCCAGTACTCAAAAAGACATTGCTGCCCAGTCCAGTCAATAGGGACACGCTGTGCCAAAGGGATGCTGCAGCTAAGGACTCTTACAGATTCTTCTACAACTGCAGACATTCAGCTCGTCCACTTCCTGAGCTTCTCCCAGGCCAGGATGTTGTAGTGAAGCTTGACGGGGAAAAGGGATGGACGACTCCAGCCAAGGTCATCAGTAAGTCTAAAGAGCCAAGATCCTACTTGGTGGAGATGGCGAATGGGAACGTGACTCACTGCAACAGACGACACCTTCAGCCTGTCCCAGGCATTGCTGATCCTGAGGAGCAGCAGCAGAGCACTGTTCCAGCTACACCGACTACTCCAACTAAAGGGGCGGCTGCTTCCCAAGAACCACCAGTAAGGCAGGTATTGCCAGTCCCTGTCCCGGGGTCTCCTCTCCGCCCTACCACACCTGTGAGAGTGACTTCCAGGGGACGGGAGATTAAAATACCTCTCAGATTCAGAGACTGAGGGCTATCTCCTTTCTATGTTCTAAGGGCAGAATAATCCCTTATCAGGACTGAGGGTAGTCTACCCCTGTGATGTCCTGCGTTCTGTCAACACTGTTTTATGTTGAAAGTACTTTTGTTAAAGGGAGAGATGTTGTGAAATCTGTTTATGTTGTCCTAGTAAGGCTACCATGGGGGCAGCCACTAGAGGTCGCTAGAATACTGGTGTGTATATGTTTTTTCAAAATTGATGTAGCCACGTACACTGCTGCTACAATTCAATAAAAGCGGTTCGTGCTTGAGA